>NC_142922.1:14349307-14649307 GCF_054131065.1 Drosophila arizonae | reverse complement strand
ACCGTATAAGCACAGGTATGCCAAGCAGTCAGTCTCTTGGCCAATTGAACCATTAATATTCATTAGGGGGCGCTGCTTGGAAATTCATATGCGCCCAGGAGCTCACAATAGCTGCAAATCATGTGTGCCACAGAAATTCTCAAAAATCATTTCTCTACAATTTCGAAAAAAAAGCGTAAAAACACGAAAAATATATTTAAATTAATTATTTACGATTTATGGGGTGTTAATGCCAGATCCCATTAACAAGAATTGCTCCTCCCGCACCACACAATGTTATGTTGTTAACAGCATTCTGTTAATAACATCACCCAGTTCTCCTACTGGTTCGCGGTACTTAGCGCCCGCTGAGTACTTCGTCTCGCGACTACTTGTCACTTGCCTATCCTGGCATACATACATATATTACATACACTTTATACGACCGACACAGCTCTCATCCTCCAATAAAGATTAGGAAATTACACCCCGGTCTTTTTACTTATCGGCGACGCCACCACTCCAACATTTGGTCCTTCGAGCCGGATCTTCATCCACCTTCACACCAGCATTCCATCGGCCGTCGAGATAAGTACCCCATTCTTGTCTAGAGTAGTACATACATATATATATGCATAAATACACTGGCACCTCTCATCCGCCTTCCCTTGTATATACATATGTATGTACTAATCTAGCAATATTTCGACTACATGCCTATATGTATATATTCTTATATATATAGATATGTATTAAGCTGTGTTTAAATCCGATTAATATTTATTAACACGAGAAGAACAATATCCTTTGTTGATCGTTTAATAAATTTATTTACATATTCTGCCTTTTCACACATCCGCACATTCGCCGGCTGCAGAGTGGCATATATACATACATATATATGTACATGCTCCTCGCTTAACTATTAAATAAAACACAATATCCTTTGTTATTTTTAATAGTTTTATTTTGCAATTTAATAATTAATCCTCCAAGCATAATTATTTCTACTTGTATTATTTATTTATTTGCTAATTGTGTGTCCGCTTTCTTCTGTTTGTACGAACATACGCTCATACATACATACACATCCATGTATGCACATATGACAACATATGGCGTACAAATAGCCAAGCAACACAATTAACATATATGTAAATTCACAATTGCAACTTCCACATACATATACACGACACATTTACAAAATAATAAACTTAAATTGTTAAATTGGTTGTTTTGTTTTGTGTCCAAGCAGCTGAGATCGTCACTAGTATCGATAACATTTTCAATAACTATCACCGGCCGCCACAATTTCTGACGATAGTTGTGTCACGATCAGTATTTATCGTATTTCAAAGAGCCATTGTAAAGCAAAATATAAAGCCACCCTTTTAATTATTAAATTTATCCTAATTACAATAATTAATTACAAAGTCGAATTTCAAATTAAGAATTTGGTTATTTAATTTATCCTAATTAAATAAATTAAACTTTTTTGCCTCTTCTTCTTCTTTGTTTTCGCTTTACTTGCTTAACAAGGCAATAATTCTTTTCCAATTTGCTCTACGTTCAGTTGACAACTTTCTTGCTCTTGTCAACTGAATTACTTTGCTCTTTGAGTGAATTTCTGTCTCCATATCAGAAATTTCCAGCAGCTAACTTCTAGTTAGCATCCATGTCTGATCGTTCGGGTCGAGCGCAACTTAGTGTACCAGCTTCGCGTCTGATCAAGCGCAGTGCCTCTGCATCACCCATTCCGTCCGGGAAACCGCAGACAAGCAGCACTTTCAAGCGTAGTCCGGTCGTCACCCGATCCAGTATAAAGCCCGCCAGTCCGTCTAAAATGTCGTTGTCTGACTTCATCTCGGCTGCGGATAGGCTCATCAAGTTTGAGTCGCGCATTGACGGTCCCGGAGACTCTAATGCCACCCAGGCGGCTCAGCTCCGGGCCTTCGAGATCCGTCGAGATCGGGTCAAGGCATTGTGGGATGATGCTGAGCAGCAATATAAGGTCTGTGCCAGAGCATTGAGCCAAGGGGCGAGCAGTGGCGAAGTTGAAGCCACGGAGGCCAAATTCGACAACTGCTACACTGTCTACGAGCGGTGTACGACCCATCTGGGTGTACAGATCGACGCACTTTCCGCATCGAGTACACCGCCCGCTCCTATGTCCGCTCCTTTCGCCACGTCTGAAGGCTGTCGCCTTCCACCCGTTGACATGGAAGTGTTCCACGGCGACTACTCGCGCTGGCCAACATTCCGCGATCTTTTTACTGCGATCTACATAAACAATCCGTGTTTAACTCCGGTGGAAAAGCTATTCCACCTTAATTCAAAAACAGCAGGCGATGCAAACGCACTAGTCGCAGAGTATCCTCTCACAAATGAAGGCTTTGCATCGGCTTGGGTCTCTTTGTGTGATCGGTTTGAGAATAAGCGGCTGTTAGTCAACAGTCAGCTTAAAACTCTTCTCAACCTTTCCAAGATCACCAAGGAGTCAGGCTCGGCTCTCAGAGAGTTGCATAGCACTATGCACAGATGTGTCACGGCAATCGAGCATGCTCAGATATCCACTGAAAGTTGGGATTGCATTCTTGTGTTCCTGTGCACTTCAAATTTGCCGGAACAAACTCGTTCTCTCTGGGAGCATTCATTGAAACGAAAAACAGAAATCCCAGCCTGGCAGGACGTCAGTCACTTCCTTAGCGAGCGCGCTCGTGCTCTTGAAGCTATGGAAGGTGACCGTTCTGTTCCAAAAGTTCCGAACTCAATTCCGAGATCTGCGAACCCTGCCCTTCCCGAACGACTGAACTCGTTCAGAACGCAAGTGGACACAATCGGCACAAGGTGCGATCTGTGTTCAAGAGAGAATCATCCAATCCGATTCTGCCATCAGTTTCTCCAACTATCCATTCATGAACGAGAAACTTACATAAAATCGAAGAAGCTTTGTCTAAACTGTTTCGCTAAAGGTCACCAGTTACGAGAGTGTACCAGTACTCACAACTGTTTCACGTGCAATGGTCGACATAACACCCTACTCCATAGGGACAATACTCTTCGGACCGCTGCTGCCTCCGCAACAGCTATAGCTCCGACTCGTACTCCAGTTATGTCCAACGTCCAAACGTATCTGGCTGCCAACACACGAGGTGTCCTCCTCGGCACGGCGGTGATTAATATATGCCATTTCGGCGCAACTTATCCCGCCCGTGCTTTAGTCGACTCAGGGTCCGAAGCGACTTTCATTTCTGAGCGACTGTTCCGAAAAATCAAGTTGCCATTCAAGTCCGTGCATACTCAGGTCTCCGGCCTGAATCAAGCAGTGACAGCTGAGGCACACAAGGTATGCAACTTTGATATTGGCTCACCGATGAAGCCGAGAATGCGAATCAAGGCTTCTGCTCTCGTCGTTCCAAATCTGGCTGGTAACATCCCTTCGTCCCCAGTTCCGCAACTCTTGTTAAACAAACTTCCGAAAATTCAGCTAGCTGACCCCGAGTTCTACAAGAGTGCGGAAATTGATGTCCTGATAGGCGCGGATATCCTTCCGACTATCATTCAGGGAGGTTATCACCCTAATATTTGTGGGCCTCTTATAGGTCTGGAGACTGTTTTCGGTTGGGTACTGACAGGCCCACTTTCACAGATGATACCAGGAACGGTCTCCTCCTTCACAACTCAGGTTTCCGTTTCGGAAGAGGCGAAACTTGAGTCTCCGCCAACCGTATCATCTGACGAAGCTCTTCCATTCCGAGCTCCAAACAGCACCACTCCAAAAGTGAGGGTCGGTTTCAAGGCTCTTCGTCCAGCACTGAATGATATTCTTCATTCAGGCCCATCATTTCAACCCAATCCTCGTCCTCCTCGTGCTGTCAAACTAACCTCCATGTTGTGTCCTAACGAGCAAGTAATTCTACCTCCAACTCATTCGATCTTCCAGATAAAGACGCCGTCATCAGAAAGCAGCAAGCCACGCGGTACCAATTCCTTCCAGTGCCGCGTGTGCCCAGGAGCCCACGGTCTCCGGGATTGCCAGCGTTTTCTGGGCCTTTCAGGGGAGAAGCGGATGCGTGCGGTACTTACACATAAGTACTGTACGAACTGCTTGGCTCACGAGCACTCCGGGCAATCCTGCCGAAGCAAGGGACGTTGCAAAACGTGTGGCCAGAATCACCACACGCTCCTGCATCTCCAGGGATCAGCACGTCTCTCCGCCTCGACTCCTAAACAGGCGGTCACAGCTCCGCTGACGACCTTGATCCGCACAGCAAGAGGTCTCCAGCTTGGACACGACGTCTTAATTTGCAATCCTTGCAAGGGGGGGGAGTATGTTAATGCCAGATCCCATTAACAAGAATTGCTCCTCCCGCACCACACAATGTTATGTTGTTAACAGCATTCTGTTAATAACATCACCCAGTTCTCCTACTGGTTCGCGGTACTTAGCGCCCGCTGAGTACTTCGTCTCGCGACTACTTGTCACTTGCCTATCCTGGCATACATACATATATTACATACACTTTATACGACCGACACAGCTCTCATCCTCCAATAAAGATTAGGAAATTACACCCCGGTCTTTTTACTTATCGGCGACGCCACCACTCCAACATGGGGGATTAATTATTCTAAAAATATATTTATAAAGCTCTTAACTTCTATAAATAGAGTAAAATATTTTTCTGAGAGTAAAATAAAATCTTTGAAGTTTATACTTTGGAGAAACCAAAATTTCCCACATTTGCACTCCTTTTTTCTCGTTTCACTTTTTCGACTCATATCTGTCACTTGCGTAATTCTCTAGCAGCAGCACAAATAATCGGAAATTTAAATTTGAAAACTTGGCGAAATTCTTGAGAGATTGTTTTAAGCAACCTGTTCGCATAAATTGATTTCCCATAAACTGGTTGAGTCGTAGGTGTGGGCGGGCTTTCGGGCCCCGCCCAACTTCCCCCGCACATCTCAGCGCTCAACGGCACCTTTGAAGCCTTACACGCTTCGCTGTTTCGCCTTTTGACGACTTTGTCCTCGACTTGGCAATCATTAATTTATCAATCTGCGAGCGCTTTGGGAGCGCATGAAAATTTTTAGCTGCCGCGCTCACTTTTTTATGTGCTTTTTTATTATGATTATTTCTTTCTTTTCGCTTTTGGGCAAAAACAAAAATCACATACGAGTCGTGGTTATAATGTGCGTGGATCGCAAATGCCCTAGGCCCGCACCGACTTGTGGACTGGGCTGGAGTGGGGTGGGGCTGGGCTGCGGCTAGGGATGGGCGCTTGTTGCTGCTGGCTGCCAAAATAAAGTCAAAAATCAAATGTTTTTGATATCGACTTTGACAGCTTCATGACAGCGCTCAATAAATTTTGATAACGCTGCTAAAAGAGTCGGCGCCACCAAGGAATTGAAAAGGCAAGGAAAAAATCAGGAATCACTGTAGGCCGCACACACACACACACGCACACATAAATACAGATATACATGCCCGCAAGAGAGACACGAGGAACATAAAAAAGCAAAACAAAGTTTCACACAAAGCAGAAAGTTGCTGACAGCTCAGCTCAGCTCAGCTAAATTCAGTTCGACTGCCCACTTGTGTGTGTCTGTGTGTGTGTGTGTGTGATTTGATTTTGTACTCTAAGCCTTTAGGTGTTTATAGCGCACAACAACGCGTAATTACTTAGCGGCGAATGCCATTGAATAATAAACAAGCCATCTGAAGAGCCCTGACAGCGGCGCCATCGTTTTGTTTATGAGCAATTAATATGCTTGCCTGGAGTTCGGCCAGTAAACAATGCCGAGCATAATGAATGTCGGGCTATTGAATGCAGCGAGTGGTGGACAGCGCGACTTAGCCAAGGCCACACACACAGCCATCAATTATGGCCTAATGATAGTTCAGCCTGTCCAAATGCAATTTCCCAGGCATAATTATCGGGGGCTTTCGAGCATAATTAATTCGTTTACTACTAAGCAAACCACTTTCGTAAATTAATAACTGATTTCGTAAATTCATATTGCTGAGAGAGCTTCAGTTTGAATTGACTAATTTCTTTTACTCAAGGATTACCATTGCTAGAATGAGGCACAGAACATTTTAGATTACATTTTTACATTTAATTACATTTTTACACTACCATAATATATACATAGATATTTAAAAAGCAAAAATAGTCGAAATATTAACTTGAATTATATTGAGCCCCATATGCGTGCATAACAATAGTTGGCACCAGCCGAGCATCATCGGGGGAGCTCAATCAGAAATGATTGGAATTTCTATTTGCTTACATGCAAGTTGCGCTTCACTGAGCCGTAAACTCTGCTCTCTTAATAAACACAAAAATATGAATATATAAAATATTTTTCAACAAATTTCTGCACACCCACAAGCGTAAGTCTACACACACAATCTTTCGGCTACCAGACCTCAACCTAATTTGTTGGCTCCTCAAAAAGAAGAAAAGTATATCACAAATTAAAAGCAATCATATGCCAGACATCAAAATGAAATCCAAACACTAAGCCAAAGTGCGCGTAATTTTATTTATTTATTGATAATTTGCAGCTCTGTCAGACGCAGTCACACTCTCATACATATACACGCACACACACGCACTTAGAGAGAGGCAACCACAGTCACACAAGCAGAAATTGAACATATTTTATATCCGAGCATGAGCGCCACAAACAATTTTTACGCGTATTTAGGCGCTTTGGGGATTCATCTGCCGATTTCTTGTTGTTGTTGGTCGATTGGCATATTTGATGCCATCGAGTGGCAGAAATAATAAAAAGTGTGATTTAACTTTGATGGATGACAAATGCGAGGCTGCCTTTTGATCAGCCTGATAATGCTGACACAGGCAGATGCCGGTCTCGCAGCAGCCACGCCCCTCGTCCCCTTACACACACACTCGGTCTAAACGAAAATTGGTCTATCAAAGAAAATGGCGTTTGGGAAAAAGAGGCGAAAACGTTTATTCATTGCATTTAATGAAGTTTGTTATTTGATTAAGTTCTGCCCTGCTTGGAACTACCGTCTCCTGTGCTCCCACCCAGGGCTCCCACGCACTTGCTTGATATCTGTGCGACGTACGACGTGACGTATGCGTAATGTGCGTAAATGTAATTTTATAAATGTTAAAAACATATTTTTGCATGGAAAGCTGCATATATGTATATATATATATATAGCGTGAATCATGCACGTCCCACTTGATCGCTAACAAATACCATATATAGAACATATATATATAGCGATGTGTGAGTTAGCCTCACTTACACAAATTCCTACCCACGTCGTACCCATGATATTTATGAAAAATGTACCGGAAGAGCAGACGTAAATACATGTTTATTTATCTATTTATTTTAGTTGCAAATGGCAGCACGTCGCGAAAATATTATTCACTTTAGACGCAGCTTTTAGCGCACTTTGCGCTGCGCTACAGTAAAAAAAAAAAGTACACATTTGTTTCCCAAAATAATTATATACTTTAAAGAAAAATAGCTAAGGCTTTTTATAGAGTTCTGTTTCATTTGATGTAATTTTGGGAAAAGCTTCAACTGAGTTTGTCTTTCGCTGTGGCATCTCTCATTGCAAACGCATACCGCGCTAGATTTTCTATATAACCGGAATACCAGGAAAAGCAGCGTATCAAGGCCTTACCGTGCGCCTCCTTATGCGCTTGTCAGTACTCTGAGCAACAAAAACAGCTACCTGACATACGCTTACAGCACACGCACACAGGCACAAATATACACACGCACACGCACGCTACGTAAAAAGGAAATTATTTTTATTTTTTTTTTTTTTACCTTTACCTTCGCATTTTTCTTTCTGCCGCTTTAAATGTAAAACACGTTGAAAGAGTTGACAACTCGAATGCTGCTCCCTAAAGCACTAGACTTCCCAGGCTTCATCAGCTCCCCCAACAGCAGCTTACAAATACGGCCAAGTCATTTATATGCAAGTCAAGCGTTTGCCAAACTTTATGTGAAAAATTGACGCCGGCTACAAAGCAGCAGCAGCAGCAGCAGCAAAAGCAGATGAATGTCTGGCAAGGGGTTGCCAAAGAGTGCAGGCCGACGACTGAAAGGTGATGACAACATGCACGTGCATGCATTTAAAAATGTGCCATGTGCCGTGTGCTTTTTAATTTTACCCAAATAGCTGAGCATAATTTATAAAACATACTTCTGTCAGTCAAAAGCAGAGAGCGAAATATGCTAATAGAGATGTACCCAGAGTGGGCCACACAAGCATAGGTGTTGGGGGCAATTACACGTGCCGTGCGAAATGCTCTCACCCTGAAATTATGCCCCATTACAGCTGACAAAACATTTATGACCTTTGGGTGTCATGATGGCATCAGACCATATGAAACCTTTCGGTTGAAACGTGCTGCCCCTTGTAAAGTTTTAATTTAATATGTTTACGGTTACTGTTACTGTAACTGTTACTGTAACTGTTACTGTAACTGTTACTGTAACTGTTACTGTAACTGTTACTGTAACTGTTACTGTAACTGTTACTGTAACTGTTACTGTAACTGTTACTGTTACTGTTACTGTTACTGTTACTGTTACTGTTACTGTTACTGTTACTGTTACTATTACTGTTACTGTTACTGATACTGTTACTGTTACTGTTACTATTACTGTTACTGTTACTGATACTGTTACTGTTACTGTTACTGTTACTGTTACTGTTACTGTTACTGTTACTGTTACTGTTACTGTACTGTTACTGTTACTGTTACTGTTACTGTTACTGTTACTGTTACTGTTACTGTTACTGTTACTGTTACTGTTACTGTTACTGTTACTGTTACTGTTACTGTTACTGTTACTGTTACTGTTACTGTTACTGTTACTGTTACTGTTACTGTTACTGTTACTGTTACTGTTACTGTTACTGTTACTGTTACTGTTACTGTTACTGTTACTGTTACTGTTACTGTTACTGTTACTGTTACTGTTACTGTTACTGTTACTGTTACTGTTACTGTTACTGTTACTGTTACTGTTACTGTTACTGTTACTGTTACTGTTACTGTTACTGTTACTGTTACTGTTACTGTTACTGTTACTGTTACTGTTACTGTTACTGTTACTGTTACTGTCATATTGTTTTTTTTTTTTTTCACTATAACTGTCATTCTTTTACCCATCATTTCGTTATCTTTCATTTATATGAAATTAATTCTTACAAGGAATATTTGATAACCTTTTGCATTGTCAGTCGACCCACTTGCTTAAGAAGTCGACTGCCACGTGCTGCACTGCTTCTGGGCTACCCATCGACCCGCTCGACAGCGTGTGGCGGCTATTAATCCCGCACTCATTTAACACCAGAGCTGTGCTCGAGGTCGGGTCCTGGTCCGAGTTGGGCCGTGGCTGTGCATTGTATACGAGCTGAGTCCGAGCATTCGGTAAATTGTGCACATTTTGACACATCATTTGACACCGAGTGTCAACCTGTGTGCCCGAGACACAAATGAAAAGTTACCCACCCCAGGCGGACACGAAAGGCAGACACTCACCGAGAGCCTCGGAGGTGGGCAGGCGGGAAGGCGCAGCAAAACATGGAGCTTCTATTAAGCATGATGGCGAGCAGGGCACACACTGATGCTGTTACCCATCAAAAGGCCGATGAGTCCTGATAAGTTGTAGCACGGCCATCGGCCACGTTTTGGGTCGGTGCCAAAATCTTGGCCGGTTATACGAAAATTACATTTTATAAATAGCCGTAGTTATCGGGCGCACTGGGCTTATTTTTGGACAACAAAATTGCACAAGCTGTAAATTTCTGATGAGCAAAAGAAACTGCCCAATGAATAATTTCACTCAGCTTTTACAATTTTCTATAAATTTTACACAAATTAATTAGGCTGCCCGTGTCACGCCCACGCCTTTATAAGTGTGAAGCAAAGGGATTTGGTTAATCTGCAGGGAGTCTTTAAAATTCGTGACTCTTTTGATCATAAAATAAGCGAGCTTAAAATGGAAAACAGCTACAGCATTTAATTAGCTGAGTAGATAATATTATAATAAAAAAAAAAACATCAACTACTTATTAATGTGATGTAAATATGAAAATGATTGTACTTCAATGAGCTACTTCACAATTTGACTCTAGTTTAGTCGTAACAAATTAAAGTTTTAAGTTTAATGTCATAGTAGAACTCAGTGAACATTAACGTTAATAAATAACGTATATTAATATGTTATGTTAATAAATAAAATATATAAGAAATAAATATGAATTGTAAATGGTTCATAGAGCTATGCTTGTAACATTCAGAATAATATAAGATATTGATTATGTTTACATTCAGTTACTGCAGTAAAATCTAAACAAAAAATGAATTTCATTCTAAAAAACAACTTTAATATATGACATGGCGTATACGTAATACTATTTATTCCACAGGATAACTATGCATCGCTTGTCCAGCATACGCAATTGCAGAGAGTTTGAAGCTATTTGGTGCAAAGTCTTGTCATAACAGAATTTACTCGCTTTAATCAATTCTGAAACAATCAATTTCTTTGCATTTTTCGAAACAAAACTGCTGGAAGAGCAATTCCCCTAGTCCAGCTGTATATGTATGTGTGTGTATCTTGATATCCATTTTTTATTAACTGTTGCATACTTTACGAGACTCCCTACAGGTGCTGCTGCTGCTGCTCCTGCTGCTGCTGCTGCCAGGTTGTAATGCTCCCCAAAAACTCTGTCGCTGGAGTGCTGTTCATATATCAAAAAAGTTATTCAAAGCGGCGCTGTGCACTGGCGCTCACATGGCCAACGTTGATTTATTTAAAGTAAGCAAAAGTTATGCCAAAAACGCCATAAGAATGGTAAATTATGCATATGTGAGTGAGTGTGTGTGGGTGTGTATGTGGTGGGCGTGGTACAGAGTACACGTGGGAAATATGCAAAGTTTATATAGAAAGCAGTAGGACGCATAGCTCAGCAAGAAAAAATTGATTAATGCACTGGCCATATCGTTTAATTAAGCCACAGAGCGCATAGCGAGCCACTCAATAGGTTGCGTTTTGAAGCGGTGTGTGGACGCTGACCCACTTGGCCCATTCGGTGGCACCTCAAGGTATGCAGAGCAAACATTTTAGCAAGCATAGGCGAAACAAGCAACACATTGCGTCCTTGTTATTAGCGCTAAGTTGCCATCAATTTAAGCAAACTAATCTGCTGACGAGGCCAGCAGCAGTTGATGTTGTTGTTGTTGTTGTTGTCATTGCTGATGTGTTGCTGCTGCGACAGGCATAACATAAACACGTATTCGCACAGGTAGCCAACGGACCACGCCCAGCACAACATAGGGCAGCTTTCCAAAATGAAGCACCAACACATCATCAGAGTCACAGACACTCACAGACGGGTCGAACCGCCGCCGAAACACGGCGAGTCAGCCGCTGCCCCCATATGGAAAAGTTGTGAGGTCATCGCGTAACGTGATGCCAAAATTAACCCGCAAGTGCAACAACCGCAACAGCAACAGAGGCCGGGAAATCATTTCGGGCCATTGTAAATTGCCAGCCAGGAAACACGGACACTGGCACAGGCGTGAGCAAGGGCGGGGGCAGGGGCGGAGCAGAGCTGAAGGGATCCCCATCGTCATTCTGGGCAGCGCATTTAAGTTGATCCAATGACATCAAATTGACATTTTATGCGCCAATTTTAAAATGGCGCCACGGCAACGGCAAAGCTCTAATTATGTGGCCAGGGACGCGCAAACAGTTTAGACTATCGCCAACCTGCCCCACGCCTGCCGCCCCTTGACCCTTGCCCTATTCAGACCAGCAGCGCGACATTTTAATGCGGCATTTGGTGGTGGGCGTTGGCATTTAAGCAGAAAGTTTTCGTTTAGTATTACAAGTGCTAGTTGACTCTCATTTTTAGCATCTGGATAAATTTGCATACAGCATGTGCGATATATATCTTGATATGTGTGAATCAGCCGAAGGCCCTCTTAAGTTATTTTTAACTTTATATTAACTGTAAAGTCTAACAAATAAATAAATATGTAGCTGTTGGAATATATCTAAATTAAAAATTTGTATAATATTTTATAGTTGTATTATTGCATTATTCTTATTTTAATTACTGCATATCAGAGGTGAATAGATATTAGCAATTATACTATATATGTAAATCTTATAAGAGGTATAAATAAATAAACATATTCAGCATATAATGCCAATAGTTCCATTAATAATAAAAAAGAAATAAAATAAAAAATGAAAAAAAATAAATAAATTTCTTTAATGTGAATATCATATATTTATGATTAAAAAATTCTAACAAAAAAAAATAAATAAATATAAAAAAAATAATAATAATAATACTCTAAGTATTATTGCAAAGTATACACGACCATCGAATAATATGCTAAAGTCTTGCAATTACTATGCAAGTCATTCAAAATATAATAAACCGTTTAATGGCACACACACACAATATATTTTTAATATAGTTTCAAAAGGTATTTAGTCTCAACAAAAAGCGGAATACTCAACGAAATGGACTGGGCAATCGAGGAGCTCGGCCCTTGCTGTGCGGCTTGTATTGTATTGAACTATCATTAGCCAATTCCCAATAGAGGTCAAAGCTGAGATCTACGCATAATTAGCAGCTGGCGGCGGGGCACAGCTGGATTCAAGTTCAGCATCATTAGCCAACAGTGAAATGGCCAACTATTATTATGGCATTAATTTATGGGCCACAAAACGGATACAGCAACTGTGGCAGCAGGCAACATGACAAGCAACAATTGCATTGCACTAGCAACAGCCAGAGCCAAAGAAAATTAAAAGCAACTTTCCCAAGCGACTGGCTGGCAGCAATCTAATAACAACATGTTGTTCCACGCCTCCTCCTACTGCTGACTATTCACCTCATGTGTGTGTGCGCTGCTGCTGTGTGTTCGTATATGAGCGTAATTACATGACACTTGGCGCTAAGCAATTTGTTAGCAAAAACTGTCGCAACAATAAAAAGGAACTACCAGCGCAGCTAAGAAAAACAGTCAAACAAGAGTCAGAATTAAATAAAACTTAATGACAGCGCACAAGCAAAGACTACAACGACAACAACTACAACAACGAGAGAAGCAGCTACGCAGCGCATAAAACAAAACACAAAAAATTGGTGTCTCCATTGCAGGCACAAGAACTGAGACAACTCCCAGTGGATGTCAAAAGGCACAGCTCAAATTGCAGGCTAAGCGTCCCGGGCCGACCGGCCCTACTCTCACATGCAGCTCGGCCACCCACCTGACCCACCCCAAGCCCAAGTCAAATAAGCTGACAATCCAGCAGAGACACAAATGTCAACAGTCCTCGCGCACCCTGACAGGACCTCCACTGACAATAATTATTTGCGGGGTGTTTCAAAAAATGCCAAGAATTGCTTGTTATTTTTCCTTTCTGCTAATGGCTGAGCATATCATATATATTTGAGAGGTTCCAAGACAGCTTCTTAGGTTTGGGGAGCAACAGGGGCAAGGGCGATGATCTGCTAAATATATGTATATGTATATATGTAAGGCTATTTATAACTGCAAGGCTATTTGTGTCTGTGAAGCTATTTATGCCTCTCTCTCTCGCTCTCTCCCTCTCTCATTCTCTCTCTCTCTCTTTCTCCCTCCCTTTCTCTCTCCCTCTCTCTCTCATATAATATTTGCCTTATTCACCCGCTAACCCCTTTTTGTTAAGACAATAGCTAATCAAAAGATTTTGAATTAAATCATCCATACCAAATTAGCAAAGTTATTCATTGCCTATTAATTATGTTAAGAGGCGCGTATTGCGTGGGCCGTGCAATTCATTAACCACAACGGCATTGAAATGTGCCCAGCCCCTTATCACTATCAGCAACAGGCCCAGAACAGCGCAAAGCCACATTAATAAGTCGAGATGCCTGACTTGTTTAACCCTTTTTGTGAGCCTAAAACTCGCCAGCTGTTTTTAGTTTTTTGTTGTTTTTTTTTTCCACTTGCTCAGTGTTTGCATGCCACTTGAGAGTGTCGCTATTGTTGTTCTCGCTTGCTGTAACTGACAGGCATTTCGCACACTCTCATGCACAGACATGTGCGCGTGTGCGTGTGCGTGTGGGTGTGGGTGTGAGTGGATGCAGGAGTAAACCATCCGAATGGATGCCGTCTCCCAACTGTGTAACGACTAATATTGTTTCACAGTTTTCACTTTATTTCAGTTTTTGCAGCGCTTTTTTCACCCCTGCTCATGACGTTGATGAGTTGTTGCTGTCTAAGTGTCAAGCAACGCGTCAAACTTTAAACTACACGCCAACGCCCCAAATGAATTGTTGTTCACTTCTAGCACATAGCAGCGTAATAGTTGGGGCCGGAGCTAGTTGGGGCGTGCTGTCGACACATTAATTTTTTCGTGCCCCACACTGGACCATCAACACACATGGGGCCTTTAACTAATCTGGGATCTGCGCTTGCTTTGACAGCACTTCCGTTGAGCCAAAACCACTTGACTGATACAAAGGTGTCTGGCTTTGTGCTGGAGCTTGTCTAGACTTTGGCAGCCACTCCCAGCCGACCGGTGACAATTGCTGGAAAAAAGCAACAGCAACAGCAACACCAACAGCAACAGCCCGAGCAGCCCACACTTCGAGTGGCATGCAACACGACACGACAGCTCGACACTCGTCTCTTGTCAGCGCTCAAGTGATAGTGAAATGAAGTATGCCTCGCACTAGCTTCTCGGCGACAGCTTCTGAAACAGACCTGGCTGCCTGCAATGAAGTTGCAACTGCTCATTCATCGTATGAATAGGCAGTGTTGGGCAATTGCCGGCTTCTCTACTACTTTAACATTTTTGTGGTGCCAAAAGTGCATTTTGCAAATTGCAAAGTGATTGACAACAACACCAACAAGCCAGCCTAAAAGCGTTCAACACTTAAACTCAACTCGACTCGACTCGAGTCGACTCAGCTCTACTCGACTTTAACCGCAACCATAGCTGCAGGGTTTTTACTTTGGGTGAGCAGCTTGTTCCAGGGAGTGATTGCATTGAGATTAGGCGCGAGCTACGTACGTACCGCAGCTCACCCAAAATGCAACAAAGTCCGAGCTAAAATTGCCACAAAACGTTGCACTTTGCATCTCCTAGGCAACTCGCCTGTCAGCCACCTGGCAGCTGCATGCAACACTGCAACTCTCCAGCAGCTGGCCATGGTCCATACGGTTGTTGTCTTAATAATGCATTGACATGGAATGAACATGTTTTTTCCTCCTTTTTTTTAGAGTTGGAGAGTTGGAATTAAGAAGCGAGAGGCAAACAATTTGCATGGGATACCAAATGATTTGGATTCTTAATATAATTCTTAATATAATTAAAATTAAGAGATACATTTATACTATATTTATGTTTTTAATATTTTAATTATATTTATATATTTTACAAATTTTATATACTTAAAAAACTTAAATATATAAAATTTATAAAATATATAATACGGATTAAAATATTAATAAATATTAAAAAATTAATATAGGATGAATGTGCATTAAATTGAATTTAATATTATAGATATAGGGACTAAATTAATTTCTAAAAAAACGGTTTACAGTAATTTTAAAATTAATTCAATTAATTTAACAAAAAGTATCAACAGAATTAAAGCATGAACGTACATTAAATTTAACTATTATTAAGATATTACTCTGAAAGTGGCCATAAAAGAGAGAGAATTATTAAATTTGCTGTAAATAATAAAAAAAAAAAAGCAAATAGCATAAATATATATGTATGTGTATCTCGGCAGTTCCTTTTCAGCGCAGAGATTAACTTTTCATCCATCAATTAACCAAAACTTCTTCCATACCTTCACAACTTGCGCATTCACAACTCACGTAACCGCCCTCGGGCTCTTCGATATGTAGGCAAACGAAAAGTGCATTGAACTGCAGCTGCTTATCTGGAGTTGAGGGCAAAGCCATTCAATTTGCTTTTCTCTACCTTTCGAGCTGAGCTCAGTTTCTGGGCAACTGGGTCAACGCTGCGGCAGTAAAGGCAGCAGCTCTATTCAGCTCAATTTTCCCGAAGCTTGCAACTTAAAGCCTTGCAAAGTATGTAATATAATCAAATATTTATTATAATGGGCTATGCGAGCAGAAGTGGGGTAATGCATGGGGGCTCTGAGAGCTTTCACTTGCCCGCCACTGTTTCCGTTTCCGTGGCCAATGCCGATGCCATTGCAGTTGCCGTTGCCGTTGCCGTTGCCGTTACACATGGCGTATGATCAATATGACAAATGAACCAACTCTTATTGAATTATTGCAAACGTTATTGCAGCACTCGTTCTGCATGTATGTATGCGGGGGCGGTTTCTTCTCTCTGAGTTAATATATAAAATAATTTCTCTTCTCTTTTTCATCGCAACTGTCACAGCCCGCAAGTTGTCAAGGCTGGAGCTGTAAGTGTAGCTGTCTCACGTTGTCAAATGAAAAATGAACGCGACAATTATCGTAAGTGAAGCAAACGGCCTGTCCACCGAACGACAAAGGACGAAGGCCGAAATTCGAAATCCGAAATCCGCGTAGGCGGCTGGCCGTGTCCGTGAGTCTGATTGTTGGACAACAGCATTGTCAGCGTTGCCATAAGGCTTATGAATAATATGCTTTAAAGCGCCAGCAAACTAATTAGCCAAATGCAAAGCAGCTGAGCATAGAAAACACATAATGATTTATAACTTTGATACCACACCGTGTCAGACACATATCAGACGTCTGTCATCTGTCGAGACACAAGGCTGCAGCCGAGACCCAGATAAACTTTACATAGATGTATATGAAAAAAACAATAAATAAAATCATATATAATTCTTTTTACTTCCAGTGGCACAAACTGGCAAACAAATTTGACATCTGCTAATGCATAATAAGTCGCTTTCTAGTCGCTGCGCCTGCCTGGCTTTGCCAGAAATATGGAAGAACTCTGTGCAACTCGGAACGTGGCATTATATTGTTATTTTATGCACAGACTCTGCCCAGCAGGGGGCGGGGCGGCAGCTGTTGAATTTTCGGCTAACTGGCGCAGAGAGCAAACTAAGCGACTAAGGCTATTTGCCAAGCTACAGATACGTTGCAAAATGCATTTTGTGCTACCATTAGATAGACCAAATTATTGGACACAGGCAAACCGCAAAAACAAAAAGCGCTTGGCAATCGACTCGACTAACGAATAGCGAATACTCTTTCCTTTACTGAGATACGAAGCATCACTATCGTTATCAAGGAAATTATTTATAACGATCGTATAACGATCATGCCAAGTTTTAAGTACATGCATTACTCATACTATATATATTCATATATTGGTTAATTGTGTATTCTAGTCGACTCAGCATCTATATCAACACAAACTAAATGAATATCTCACAGTGACTCCAATTTTTGGCAATGCCTATCACAATCTAAGCTCGAGCGTAAATCCAAATGCCAGCTAACATCTGTAATTGGTATTTTGCTCAATTTGGCAAGCAAGCCAAGTATTTGGGGCAGTGTATTGAAAGCCAAAACAAAAGGCAAAATCCTTTTGGCTGACTACTGTCAAGGTAGAGCTGAGTCTCGGACTCAGTTCTAGTTGCGGTTTAGTCCCAGGCTGTGCAGCTGTTGCAAATTTTTATGTCGCGCGGACACGTTGTGGGCGTTGAGGGGCGGCCACGGCCACTAAAACTACGACAACTTTTGCCTTGGCACATAAAAGTAGCACAAGACCAGCAGCCAGCAGCGACTGCTGCAACAGCAGCACAACAGCAGCATCAGCAGCAACAACAACAATAGCTAGTTTAAGCGCATATAACTTTAATGCTTTTACCTTTATGTCTAGCACTTTTACTACCTTCAACACAAATACAACCACAAAAGCGAGTGCATTTTCTTTTTTTTTTTTTTTTTTTTAGAATTTACCTTCTCTCTCTTTTTTTTTACAAAGAAATTCCATTCGGGTTTCGCAAGGCTTGGTAAGACAGCGCCATGCTGAACGCCCATGGAACTTAATTGAAAAATTCTAGAGTTCCTCACTTTGTGATCATAATTGAAAATATTTTTGTGCTAAATTCTGTGGCTGTGGCTGCCGACTCAAGGCCGAAGCGGAGCCTAAGCCCTGAGCCCTAACCTGTCATCTGGCAATTCCATTCTAAGGCCATTGAGCATAAGAATCCTGTTGGCCAGGCCAATGACAGCCGACATTCTGCTATGCGCTATGCGAGATTGTGCATGAGAACGTGTGGAGCTCTGTGCCATAAACGTTGAATATTCTTCAGATTTCAAAGAGATTTCAAAAGCATTTCCATTGGGCTAAACTAAATGAAATTTCATTCAACTGTGCAAATTTTAATGCAAAAACCTGACTGAGAACTTGTAATTAAAATTTGTGTGCTACAAGTTGTTCAAGTTGCAGTCAATAATGGGTTATATAATAGATATGAAATGTATCTATATATATAAAAGAAAGTTGTGTAAAAGTGAAGACTGCTTATAACTTGATTTGGGCTGAACCAATTTTCATGGTTTTTGATTTGTTGGATTTGTCTCCGCAACGAGTTTAGTATAGGGTCTTAAAAATACTGAAAAAATTTGCCGAATACTTGAAAAACGCGGTTTTTTCCCCAAATGTTCAAATTTTTTTTATACCCAGTAGGCTTGGTAACAGTGACAGTTTTGACAATAGTGTAGAAGTAAATAAACAAATGTAGTCAGTCAGTCTACGGTCTCCTGACCTCGAGCAGACCTGACTATTCAAAAAAAAAAAAAAAAAAAAAAAAAAAAAAAAAAAAAAAAAAAAAATTTTCAAATCAAAAGGAAAAATATTTCAAATCAAAAATCTGCAAAAAATCAAAAGATTAAAACCTGACTGTTCAAAAAATAAATAAAAAATTAAAAATTCGAAATTAAAAAAAAAAAAGGTAATTATTAAAAAGTGTATTTTTGGCTTTTTATATTTTCGGACTTTTAAACTTTATAAATATTTCAAATCAAAAATCTGCAAAAATTAAAAAAAAAATCAAAAGATTAAAACCTAACAATCAAAAATAAATAAAAAATTCAAAATTCAAAATTCGAAATTAAAAAAAAAAAAGTTAATTATTAAAAATTGTATTTTTGGACTTTTACAAAAGCTAAATATCTCGAAAGTTCAGGTATTTGTTTGTCTCAAACATAAATTTGTGTAAATTATTTATATTTATATTTCTCGATTGTTTTATATGGTTTTGTGCGAGGGCAGTATTACTATTAATAAAAATGCTGCGTCCTAGAAGATCTAATCTTTCCCGGCGGACCCATAATGCAATTAGGCAACGGAATAGCGCGAGTCAATTATCTGACGAAGAGCGAGAAATCGCCCGAGAAAGGCTCCGCGTTAGTACCCAGGGAAGAAGGGCCTTAATTCGTGCTTCTCAAAGAGAGGCAGCCCGTGAAATGGCAATAAGAAATGGTTCAAGGATT
The DNA here is from genome assembly GCF_054131065.1 of Drosophila arizonae. Classification (NCBI taxonomy): domain Eukaryota; kingdom Metazoa; phylum Arthropoda; class Insecta; order Diptera; family Drosophilidae; genus Drosophila; species Drosophila arizonae. The sequence goes on along the minus strand of NC_142922.1, from coordinate 14,629,817 downwards.
GATTTGAATCGAGCAGCGTTTCGATATGATTGCACCATTGATTACAGCTTGAATCGTTTAGTTTGCATTGGTCCAATGGACGTTGTTTGCTAGCATTGTGGCGCATTGAAGTTTGCTGGTGAAACGCCCGGTTTGTGCTGCCTTAGTGGTAAAGTGACATTGCCATTAGCGGTCACCATAGCCATTGCGTTCCCTGCTTTATGGCGAAACACTAGAATCACGACATTTTCTAGCGAACACTCAAAAATACAATGCCTGTTTCCAAATGACATAATTTGGGGCGGAAAATATTGGAGACGGATATTTAAGGTAATTTACGTTAAAAATTTTATTTTCTATGACTGCCAACAAAAAATTTTGAATAATGTAGTTTGTTAGATTTCTGTAAATAGTGTTTGTAAATATAACTATAACTATGGCTTTGAATTTAAAGATTCAAGGCCAGATTTGCCATCGCATTGGATCATTGCAACCTATTGAAGATGCACAGCAAAAATTCTTGCAAATATACTTCATGGGCAATATGGAAGAACAACTTGACCGGCGTCAAGAAATGAACACAGCTATGAAAAGAGCAATTCTCCATGATTTGCATGCTTAGAAATTTAAACCAACCAAAACTGTGCAATGGAACGCGTTTGGTGATAAGAAAACTGATGAGCAATGTGATTCACGCGTTGATACTCAAAGGAAAATTTAAAGATGAGGAAGTTCTTATTCCTAGGATTCCGATGAGCTCAACAGATATGCCCTTTGAATTTAAACGAATTCAATTCCCGCTTCGTCTTGCCTTCGCCATGACGATCAACAAGTCACAGGGCCAATCTTTGACTATTTGTGGCCTCAATCTAGAAAATGCGTGTTTTTCTCATGGTCAATTGTACGTGGCATGCTCACGTGTTGGCAAACCATCCGCATTATTTGTTCTTGCACCCGACCAAAAAACGAAGAATGTCGTTTACAACAAGGTGCTTGAATGAAAATCCGATTAATAAATTTATCAGTGTATCCCAGCCTGAACAACATAGCTTTCAACAATTTTTTACCTAGAAATAATATAGAGGGCAATGCAACGTTTGCCGGGCCAGCTAGTTTAAAATATTTGCCTTATCAAAAAATTTTCTCATATATATAAGCGTGAAGTAAAAAGTTTTATAAAAATATTTAACAAACGATTTTGTCGCTAGAAAAATCAGTCAGCAAAAAATGGATGACTGTTCCACCTGCGGGTAGAATTTATCGTATTAACTTTTTAATTTAATATATATTTATATGTATTCATATTCTTCTTTTTTTTTTATTTTTGTGTGTGAAGCCACAAGTTGAGTTTCAAAGGCCCAACATAATTGCTATCCCATTTAAGCAGCGGCTGCTTTTGGCTTTGTTGCTTTTCATATTTACGAGTTGCGCACGGCGTCTAAAAACAAAGTCGGAGCCAGCCCAACCAGACCACAAACAAGTTTTAATGCACAACTTTTTAGATTTCCGTCATAATTTCTTTGCCTGGCTGATAAAGATTGCCGCACATGTGTGCATGTGTCTGTCTCTCTCCCTCTCTCTTTCTCTCGCACACTCTTCCTCCCTGTGTGTGCGTGGGAATGCGCGCGTATAGAAACGCCTCCATTACCACCATAAAGCATAAGGCATAAAGCATATACTTTAGCCAACAATAAACTCAACTTTATGCACTTTCAATCCCCCCAACTTGTATGCACAGATTTAACTGCCATGGAAGCGTCTTCACTCCAGCTCAGAGCCTTCTGCTAGCCCGTTGTCTTAGACAGACACTGCTATACTCTAAGAGAGAGTATTCCCGAAATGTGAATGCGCTTGTAGCAGACATTTATATTTATTTAATACAAGATGAAACTTGGAAACTGATTTTGATATATAACAAATAATAATAAAAATAATAATTAATTTATTATTATTATTAAAAAAAAAGAAAAATTATGTATCATGCAGTCAAAAAAATTTTAAAAATTATAATTTATATTTAAATTAAAACAAACACAAAAATTAATTAATTAAAAAAAAACATAAATGAAATAAGCTAATGGCAAACTTTTATTATCTATAAATATTATTTACAAATAATAAAATTTTCAAAATATTTATATTAAATTTAACTCAGATATTATATTCACCAATAAAATTGATAAATTTAAAGCAAAGTGATTACAGCTTAAAATAATAAAATGAAATATAAAATAATAAAAAAAAAAAAAAAAAAGTAGAGTACAAGTAATTCAGCTTTTGGACTTCTCAGTCATTGCTCTGCTTCCTGTGTCTGCCTCTAATGGAGTTTCCTCTCTCACACGCACACACACACACACACACGAACACACACATGCAAAGTTTTAGTTTTCGTGACGATAAGAAGCAGAAAACGAGACGTCGGCTTCCTGGCAACCAAAATTTATGCATGCTACATAATTTTGGACTCTATTACTTTTCGGTTGGCCACTGGCGAGCGAACAAAACGAGCGAGAGAAGGAGGGAAGGATATAGGAAAAGAAGCCGTCTTAGAGCTTAACGCGAATGCAATTCAATTTGATGTCAGCGTTAAAAAACGATGGGGCAAACAAATCACCCAACAAAATCAAATAACTATAATTTACCTGTGGGGCTTTATCGCGATTGAGTTGCCAGGCAGTTCGTCCTGCTGCTCCTGACACTCTGCAGGCGCAAAACTAAAGCACTTCGGCTGATTAATTTATTGAAAGCGACGCGCGGCGCCCGACGACGCGAAAATGCGAGCTGCTGCAAAGGAAAAAATGCCAAAGAAGAAAACAAAGAGTGTAAGACAAACATCTCTGACGAAGGACTTAGGGCACAGGACACACTGCTGGAACAGTATCAAGAAGGTGCAGAAAAACAGCAGCAGCTGCTGCTTCCTCACTTCTGCCTTCACATCCGTTTGGCCAGCAAAGTGTTCCTCGAGATGCTTAAATTGTGATAAACTAATAAAGCGACAAACATTGCAAGGACGCCGCCATCAGGATATTTACTTTTTACAAGCTACCTGGCACAAGCATAAAAATTGAAATTGAAAATGAAAATGAAAATGTTGGCATCGAGAGAGAAGTCAGTCGCACAGATCTCGGCAGCCAGATAAACGGTACCCAGTTGCAAATGCTTCTCGGGCCGACCCTCATCACCGTCAGCTGCCTTGAAGGCAGCATTCAGGAGGAAGTCCCATCTCCAGTCAGGTGCTATAAATTTGCCTTGAGCCTGGCCACGCAATTTAAATAGCAAGCAGGTAGTTTTTCTTCTTTATTTTTTTCATTTTGCCTGTATACGCTTAGCCCTGCAGTTGGTAAATATTTAAGGCACTCTGCCGCAAAAAGCAGTCCGGCAACAACATCAAGACAGCAACTGGAAAAAAGGTGCAAAGTGTCGCCTTAAGCGACTCGCAATCTGTTGTGCATTAATTCATAAGCCGCTTGCGCCTGACGGGCCAAGGCGATGGCCTCTCTCCCACTCCCTTGTACTCTCTCTCTCTCTCTCTCTCTCTCTCTTTCGGCTCTCTGGGCCATTCGGCCTTGTCAATATTTTTGCTCGCCCACGTCTTATTTTTATGCGTAACTCGCTTGCACTGGCATAGCTTTAATGCCAAGTGCCAAGCCAACTGTTTGTACTTCATTTGCCTTGCATTAAGCGGCCGTCCTTGCGGCTCGGCTGCCACACACACACACCCACACGCACACCCACACACACACACAGCAGTCCCGGCTCATCCTTAAGTGCAGTCGAGGTCGTCATCTGGATGGAGGGGACGGCGAGTGGTGAGTGTAAAAGTTTACTTAGGCTCAATGCTTTTTAAGTAAGTAGCTGCTCGTTGTACCACTTGCTAGTTGTTGCTGTTTTGCGGCTGCTCTCGGCTGTTTAGCTTTCACTTTGCCGCATTAGTTTTTGTTGGCTAGTCGTATACTTAATGCTGTGGCTGTCCTCCGGCCAGCCAGCCGGCTGCTTGACTACGGATAAGCCTCAAGTGCATAAGTTATAGCCCAAAGGCGTCACTTTTGACGCTGGCCATATGCTTATTGAATACACTTCCGATTCAGCGCACAAAGCAAAACCTAGTGGAACTCTTGCCTCACAATCAACTTGATTGATTGAATTTAGTTGACTATGCTAACATTATATTATTTTATTTTATACTATACAAATATTCGTTCTCCTCTGTTTAGGTCGCTTACATCTTTAATCTGAAATATCACGCATACGCCAAGTAGTTCGATGCAAATTGAAGCCGTCAACTCAGCAAAGTTCTTAAAAAATTGCTTACATGGCAAATTTCTCTAACGGCTGTCTTTAACAGCAACTTATTGTCAATTTTGTTGATAACAGTCTGTTAAATCGAAGCACATCGAGCACACACACACACTCACACACACGACTGGCTCATCACTTCAGCGGAAGTGTTGGCAAATGCAGTGATTTTCAATCTCAATGCGACATTTTGATTATTTCCATGTTAGCCTGCGAGTGAACTAGGAAAAAATGAATGCGATGACACTGACATACACACACACACACATATACACATAGTGGCACAGATGACATCTGCAGCAAGTGTCAGGGCTCGGCGCACGTTTGCCGCACCGGAAGCGACGCTTGTGCAAGACGGAAATTACTTTATGCTACACACAATGTCATCGATGCCGCATAAGCAGCAGCCGAGCACAGATAGACAGATTTAAAGAAAGACACAGAGCAAGACAAACACACAGATAGAAAGGGAGAGGGAGAGGGAGAGAGAGAGAGAGAGAGAGACAGAGTCAGCTGCTAGCAGTCGGCACAGCCCATGCGATTTCTTTCCATTTGGGCTTGTGCAAATTGTGCAACATTCAGTAGGAACTTTGGCGGCAGCGTCAGTCGGACTTTGCTTAAACTGCGAGACGTCTCAGCCGAAATTCGGATGCTCAGCACGCAGCTGTGTCGAGTGCGTGAGGGTCTCAAATGAATTTAATTAGAAAATGTAGCGCTTCTTCGCGGCCGCAAATTGAGCAACTTGCAACTCGCAACTTGCAACTTGCTGCTTTCTGCTTGCTGCCGCCTGCTCGCTGCACTCCTCCTGCCGCCTGTGGCCAGAAAGTTTGCGCACAGCGCCCTTCTGCCAGCCTCAACCTTGCAAGCAGACCAAAAATAATAATAACCGCTTTGAATGCGAATATTTTTCTTAATTTCTGCCAGCGCTTTTCGGCGTTTCAGCGGAGTTTCCTTACAGCGAAAGTCAGAGCTGATGAAGAAAAACAAAAAAAAAAAAAAGACAAAATAAACAAAAATAGAGAAATAGTTTAGTGGAATACAAACAAAAGCTTTCTAATTAAATTTCATTTTAAAAGTTCTTAACTGTATTTTTACATCATCTTCAAGTTTGCTGTGCAGATTAAAGTTCAATTTCTAAGATATGCCTTATTGCATTAATCATTGATGAACAAATAGATATATTTGATTAGTTTGCTAAAATCTTTTTATTATTTTTTAATTAATTATCGACAAACTCAACTAAAGCTGAAATAATCATGATTAAATTTGAGATGAGCTGACAACAACTGTTGCGAGACTTCAAATAGGATTAAGTAAGATAAGACAAATCGTGCTTGGTAATTTGTTGAAAGGTATTTAATTATCATTTAGTGCAAAAGAACGTTTTACTGAGACAAACTTAAGTTGAAATACTAATTTACTGCAACTCTTGGCTTGCTGCCGTTTAGTGCTTTAAAGTAAATGAAATGTAAGCTTTCACATCAATGCAAAGCATATCCTTCAATATTAAGTAAGCGTTCAGAAGTGGAAAATGCCACGGCTCATAAATGTCAGCAATTGTCTCGCACGTTTTGCATTTCGAAATGGCGGAGCCAAAAAGTTTGCTTTGAATTACAAAATAAATCAGCAGGAATGTGACTTTTTAATGTTGCATTGTTGTTCTAACACACATGGCCACACACACACACACTCAGATACTCCCACACACAGTTAGTAAATGGAAGGAGGGCGCACAAAATAAGAATAAAAACAGTTTAGAGAAAGCAGAGCGAATTGGCAACAAGAAAAACTTGTCGCTGCTTATTTTTTGTACAAATTGATGTTGTGTTTGACAGTTGAAACTTGCAACAAAAACGATGCCAAATAAATAAATAAAAGCAGTCACGGCCAGGCCACGCCAGGGCGGGCCAGGCCAACAACGAGCGGCAGCAACAACAACAACAACTGAGAGTAGTTGCCAATGGCAGCGTAAAAAAGCGCTCGAAAAATGTTTGAAAATTTACACAGCTAAATGTAAAAGTTTTATTTTCGTTTGCAAATGAATTTTCTGTTGTGCAGTGTTGTGTTTTGTAAGTTGTTTGCCATTGTGCCAATCGTTAGACAGCCGAAGTCAACTTGCAACTGCACCAACTCCTGCAATCGAGTTAGCAACTGCAACAACAACAACAACAACAACAATAATAAACTATGTGTTGGCAGTCAATTTGGTTGAATTTCCTTCATTTTCTGATTCTTTTTTTACATTTCGTTTTCCTTTTCTTTTTTTTTTTCTTTTTTTTTTTTTTTTTTTGTGCTGTTAGCCATTTGATAAAAGTGTCTGAAAGTGTGTTTTGCGTGTGAACTCTCTGGAGTGTTAGGTGCAATACACACTTCCGCTCAGATTGTTGTCCAAAATGTGGAATATTGTGCTATCATGCAGTAAGCACACAGCCAGTCAGAGCTTGTCTAAGTCCCAAGTACTTAGGGCGCATAAAACGTGCGCTGTGTGAGCTATTTTGTATGCATTACTCATACGCCACATGTAACTGAGAGTGGCTCACAGCTGAATGTGTATGCTTATGCGTATATCAACGGCTGCTGAATACTGTTGATTGAATTATGCAATAAACTGAGTTATGGCACTTAAGCAGAATTTGAAATATATCCTCGTTAACTATGCAGACAAGATAATCGCACGCTAGGGAAGAGCCGTATAATTGCAAAGGTAAGACAACCTGAATTACCTGGTAAAAATAACTATAAATATAGCAGACGATCGATGAGTTAATTTTCTGGATAATGAACTTAACTTTATATTTGATATACATATATTGTAAGAATAATCGCATAAGAGGACTCAGCTCTTGTAGGCTTTTAGCATATGCATTTTACCAAGTTTTTAAGTGGACAATTATAGTAATCAGAGCACAAAGTCAGGCCTTATCAGTTCCCCTAATGCTGCGAGTAAATCAGATAGCCGCACACTCTAATTGAATGCAGGCCACATAAAAAGTTTTCTCAAGCCACATCAATTTGCCAGCCTATTTACGGCGAGCGCCTGTTTCAAATGGGTTGCCAGAACTAGTTGACTTTTAGTTGGCCCTTTCGAAGTGCAACTAAATTAACTAATTTTTCAGCATAAGCCACTGGCCGAAGGGCCACTTGGAGTGCTTCGAAATACACAGGAGTCAACAAGCATGCCGAGCGTGAAATTGCAACATCAAAAAACCTAAAAGTCCCAAACAGAAAAAAAAAATTTATACACATATATAGAAACATAGCAAAGTTGAACCGAGGCACTAAAACTATAATACAATTTACTAAAAATAGTAGACGGGCCCCCAGTGCACAAAGTAGCACTAAACAGCTTGTGGCACACACGCATACACACACACACACACACATACATGTATATGCACACCCTGGGAGTGTCATATGTAAATTCTCCCCCGACGCCATTGACAAAGACACTTGAATTCAAAAGGAGAAAAAAAATGAAGACAGCCCGGAACAGGCGCACTATAAACTCAATGTATACATTTAGGCACACAGCGCTATAAATTGTAGCACACTTTTGGCCAGCAGCAAAACTCTAAAACACACACACACACACACACACATATCAAATGCGGAGCGAGCGAGAGGCAAAAAAGCCAACAGAAAACTTATCTGTGTGCCCTTTTCCGGACTCTTCTTAGCGTCCAGGCTGCCTGCCGTCCTGCCTGCAATGACCCTAATAACTGTCTACGGGCATGTTAAGTGTCAGCGGCGACATGACACTGTCATGTGTGTGTGTGTGCGTGAGTGTCTATGTGAGTGCGCACTGTGGCTGCAATATATTGTCTATATTTCTTGTCAGCAAATAAAGCGACAAATAAATAAAGCTGCTAAAAAGTTGGACGAATGAAAAATCAACGAATGCTCCTCAGCGTCGACACTAGCCATGCTAAAAATGTCAAATTGTGCCTAAAAGCAGACCGCAATATTTTGTAGTCGCCCTCGAAAACAAAAAACGAACGGGTAAAAAAAGAACCAAAAAAAAAAAAAAAACTATTCCCAGCGTCCTCCCACTATATGATGGCGTGCCTCAGACTCTCTTCCTCCCTCCTCTCTTCTCTTATTCTCTGTTTCTCTTGCTGCGTTGTTTTGTGTGTTTCGTTTTCGGCAACTTTTTCCATTTACTTTAGCTCATGCATTTTTCAAAGCACAAACGGCAAATTGTTTCTCTCGTTCTCCCTCTCTCTCTCTCCCCCATTTTCACTCCCTCTCTCTTTGCACGTTCTCCTCCTCGGGTTTCCTTAAGTGTTATTTATCTTTGGCTCCCACGACATTACTCTAGTTCGCTCTTAACGCAACACGGAGTCGAGTCGACTCGAGTCGAGTTGAGTTGAGTTGAGTCAAGTCTCGGGAGCCCTGGGCTTTAGCTGCCGCGTAATGTACGACTGGGACCTGAGACTGTAACTGGGCGCCGCTTGTGGGCGTGGCCCAGCTTGCACGCTGCCATCTCAATTGTCCAGCTATACAAATATTAACTTTGGCCGATTTTTATTTTGCATTGCACTGCATCGCTGCACGACTATTGCCACGCTCAATGGCTAAAGTTTTTCCCTCTCTCGCTCTCGCTCTCTCTCTTAGTTGCTGTCTCTACTGCCGAGTTAATTGTGTTTGCGCCCAAAAGTGAGCGATGAAAAGTTAATTGGCGAGGGCAACTGCATAACAGCAATCGTCGCCAACTTATTGATGGTGATTGCATTAAAGCCAAGCTCAACAGGACAAAACATCGAGCACTAGCCGAAACACAATATGAACCGCACCACATTTTTTGTGGTCCACCCTGTCCAGCATCACACGCGGCACACACTGCACCTTCGCTTGTGTTGCACAAGCGTTTCAATTTTCTGGTTTTCCTCTATTTTCCGGAGCTGCAGTTGCTGTCGCGCGTATTTTGCTGTTTTGGTATCCTTTCTTTTCTTTTTTTTTTTTTTTTTTTTTTTTTTGGATTCATTTTCATCTTGTTTTGTTTGATTTTGGCCATAGCTTTATTTGGCTTAGAGTCCAACTGCATGCTCGTGCTCCACACCCGCACCCTCAACTTCTCTCGGTTGCAGGCTGTGTACCAGGTGAGTTGATTTTTTTGAGTAAAATCGAAGCTTTTATTAAAGACGCGCTTTCATTTTGCTGTCAGAATGGAATAACGTTTAATGTAAATGTATTCAAATTTATTTCCGTTCATTAGACAGTTTGTTGATTGATTTCGACTGAATTTCAGCAAAGATTTTGATTAAGTAAATATGATCCATAAACAAATAGAAAATTTGAATGAATGATGAATTAAATGAATATATTACATGAAGAATCAGTATATTTTATTATTTCTAAAAGTTTATTAATAATATTTTGATTAAAAATGTATTACTTTACTATTATAAACTTATGTTTTTATTATAATTATTATTATGGCTCAAAATACTTAGTCAATTTTTTTAAATTTTTATTTTATATTATTATTATTATTATTATTATGATATTATGATTTATGATATAAATATAGCAAATCATTTTAAATATTTAAGTGCCGGCCACGCCTTCAAACCTGACGCTTTGTATTATTATCCAACACTTGGAAAATGGTGTGCTTACATGCGCAGTTGCAGCCCTTTTCTGGACTGCTCAAGTCCCCAAAGGCATTTGCTATTATAGTTTATGGCCGAAAAGCTGCCCGATATAAAAACTAAATAACGGCAGAAAGAGCTGCACAAACGAGCTTAACAGACGCCACAAGCAAAATCTAATAAATTTTATTACAACAATGTCATAAAATTTGTTGTTGCTCACTCTCGCTACATACATATATAAATATATACATATACATATATATATATATGTATACATATTTATTTATAAATATGTATATGACAAACATATCGCGTAGTACACGAACAGAATATGTATGCGAAATATTTTGTAATTTATGCGAAAATACGCATATTTAAGTCAAATGTAAATATTTAAGTTGCGCTCGAAATTGGATGCCCTGTAAATGTCTGATAGAGCTATGCGAGGAGCTGCTATAAAATTCTAAAACCACAAAAAATAACAGAAAATACGTGTACATATATTTATATGTATGTGTGTGTACACATTTTGGCGATAAAAAATAAATACATACATATCTATATGACAGGTTGTAAAACATAACGTTGCGTGATATTTGTATTTATTTTACACGGCGGGCTGACTAAAACGAAACTTAAAAAAAAAAAAGAAAACAAAATCAACAACAACAACAACAATACATGCAAAACAATGTCAAGTGCGCTGGGAAGCTAAAAAAGAAGAAAACAAAAAAGCCAAAAAGTCGCAAAGACATAAGGACGCAGATCCTTTGTTTGCCTATGGTGTGTATGCGTATGTGTATGTGTGTGGCGTAGGTGTGACTTTATGCATGTATTTGCTTGGCTGTCATTTTGTTTGCTTTATTGACAAAAAATAGTACTCGGTATCTGGCATTTGTTTGCTTTGCGCTTATTTCTTATACTCTTTTTTCAGTAAGTGTTTCGCATTTTTATTTATTTCTTTGGCATATTTTTGCATTTTTTATTGTTAATGCTGCATTGTTTTTTGTAGCTTTGCTGTATCCCTAACTATATGTGTTTGATTGGCCAATATGGAAAAGTTAAGCTGTTGCTTGCAAAAACCCTGTGAGTAAATGTGAATATTTATTCAAGCAACAAGATAAACGAACGAAACGAAAAAGACACGAAAACTATTTTATTCATCGGCAAATAAATAAAACATAAAATAATTAAATAAATAATAATAATAATAATAAACAAAAATATGTGCGAAATTTATGTATATATACATATGTGGAAAAATATAGTTATATTAAAAAATAAATATTAAGTATTGAAATATAACGTAGGTCCTTGCTCCACTGTCTGAATGACTCAATATATATTACATAATACCGATTTTGTCCCTAAAATTGAAAAATTCTTGTAAAAGTGTTTATTTACTAAGCAGCGAATGTATGTATAAAGTCTACTCGTCTCTATCTCTCTCTCTCTCTATCTATCTCCCTCTCTCTCTCTCTCTCTCTCTCTCTCTCTCTCTCTCTATCTATCTCCCTGTCTCTCTGTCTCTATCTATCTCCCTCTCTCTCTCTATCTATCTCCCTCTCTCTCTCTCTCTCTCTCTCTCTCTCTATTTATCTCCCTCTCTCTCCCTCTCTCTCATTCTTACCCTCTCTCTCAGTTGAAGTAAAACTAAAGTTCTTAATTTATAAATATGTAACGAAATCTTGATTTTGTTCTTTCCTTCATCCAGTTCTACTCCTTTGACAAGGAAAAGTTAATTTTGTTGCCAAATTTATGGCTTTGAACATAAAAAATATATATATACATATATAGAAATATAAATTCATATTTTAACAAGCATTTCTTTTGAGATTTACATATTCAAATTCTAAAGTGAATCGGATTTTATAAAGCATAGTTTACCTGAACTTTAATATTGACAAAAATAGTCTATGTGTATGTGTGTGTGTGTGTGTGTGTTTATGTGTAGATAAAGCGCACATGCAAATATTTGGCCATATTGGAATTTTTTCATGAAATTGCAATTTGTTATAGCTGCAACATATTTGCCATCTATGTATATCATGATTGATGACACTCTCTTGTTGACCCACTAGCGTCATGCACAAGCACGATGGATACTGCATGAGTGCAACGTCAAATAGTCAATGGCAACTATTGTAGATGGCTTAAGTAATTGCTATTTAGCTGCCCTGAAAGCAGTTAATAAATGCCAAAATGCTGGAATGCTAAAATCCTAAAATGCTTTTCACTGCCATACAGCAATGCAGCTGCCGCCGGCAACACAAACACAGCATAGTCATAGACGGGGAGGACTGCAATGAAAATAAAGCGTTACCACAGCATCAATTGAAACTCAATCGTCGAGCGACGAGCCAAGCCTTGTACAAAAAGCCCAACACACAGACTCACAGACAGACGGACAGACAGACGGACAGACAGACACACGCACACCCTTTCAATGTATCTGCACATTTTCGTGTAACTCTATGCTTGCCAGTGTGCGTGTGTGTGTGTGTGTGTGTACAGTTTTCAATAAATCGTTCAGTGCTACAATAACAGGAGCTGCACTGCTCTGCTGCGCCCGAAAGTAGGCAGCATGCGCTGGATGTGCACTATGCATGGGCCGGAAAAGATGGGCGAAACGTGCAGGTAACATGATTTTGAGCGCGTTTCAAGTGGCCAGCCGCAGCCTGCACTACCCGCCTCAGCCTCGCCGTCCCCCAAATGCAGTTCGCATTTGCCGGCTTAAAGAGATTTTCATTGCAATAACCTGACCCGAAATGCAACTATGTCTCTACATGTTACGCCTGCAGCGTCCCAATACACAGCTCACCCATTTCAATTGCCAACTAACTGCAGCATACACACATACACACACACACACACAGCCATATGCATATCTATGTATATATAAAGCTGGTTAAATAGATAGACATGTACAGCTGACTGCATATACTAGATACTCGTAGTTGATGGCTCGATAGCCAGATATACATAGCCTTGCATATTGAGTTCGTTCATTCAATCAATATTTAGCCATTGAAATCACGATTTACGCGCATATTGCGCGAATAACAAATGAAAAGTGCGCGACTGACGCAGCCAGCGAAAAGATTTATCTTTTGAGCGCAGCTTGCACAACTCCCAGCAATGAGTTTTTTTTTTTTTTTCTTTTCGATTCATCTATTTTTTTAAATCAATTTTCATTTTCACTGATTCTTCTTTTCTAGTTGATTTGATTTTTTCTTTATTTTTTTACATTTACTGATATACGAAGCAGCCCTGCATACAAATCCAGCGAGTTTTGTGTGTTGTCAATAATTGATATTAATTCGGGCACTGACATAGAGCTTAGACCAATCACAAAGAGAATATGATTGATTTAAGCCACAGTCATTCGGTAATTATGATACTTTGGGTAATTACTAAAAGTCCTTGGAGCTGAAGGATAAAAGATTTGAATTTATTTTGATGCAGAGTTTTCTAACAAATTCTTCTCTCCTTCAGCATCTATGGCTTGGCTAATATTAAAATACACTTGTCCATATATAATCACCTATGTATTTATTTTTTATACATAAGCTTCATCATTTTAACTAGTTTAATAAATGAAAACAGTTCGCTAGAGTTTTAAAAATTCACAAAAGCGCAACTTTAAATTAATTAAACATTTGTGCGGACATTTTCGCCAGTGAGCATAAAAAATGGTAGTTACCAAATTGTGCAATGCTATTTGAACTAATAACTCAATTAATAACTCATTTTGGCCAACAGACGCACTGGGTGGCAGGCAACTTGGCCAGCCAGCCAGTTGGCCATCAAATGCAATTTACACAAACACGAAAACAGCGACAGCAACAGCAAAATCGCAGTTAACCAGCCCTCGACCACGCCCGCAAAATACTGGTTGCAGCGGTAGGCGTACATCATTTGCCATGCAAACTTTCACAAAAAGCAACTTAAACAACAAACCAGCCGCGGGGACACTTACAAAAAAAAAAAAGAGAGTACATAAAAGTAAATAATAAAAAATCACGCTATAATTTGATTATACACAAAGAGCTGGACAGCTGCAAAAACGGCAACTGCAGCGATGGCAGTGACAACATTGTAATTCAATTTCAGGCACAGGAAGTGCACACTACAACAGCAACAACAACGGCAGCAACTGCCCTAACAACAACAAAAGCGCAGCTGCTAATGAATGTAACAACTTCCTAGAAGGCAGACTAAAATAAGACGAGATAACATTGAGAACGAGCTAAAAAAAAAAAAAAAAAATATATATATATATATATATATATATATATATATATATATATATATATGGAAAATCTGTTGGAAAAAACAGGGATTTCAAATCCGTGAAAACTTAGGGATAAACTGAAAATACAATTTAGTATTTACCTAGATGGACATGCCACAAATTTAAAAAACTTTAAATGTTTTCCTATATATTATTTTTATTATTAATTATTTTCTATATGTCCCCTTTTAAATTTTCTACTTTAAACGAAACTAATATCAAATATGACTTTTTGACTAACTTTGATGTGTCTTATATTACATCCAATATATGTATGTAATTACTCACATCTCTCTTGGGTGGGGATGGCGTGGTGGGGCCTTTTAAAGCGTGTTGTTTTCTTGAGGCGTATGCAAATAGGCATAAGATTCCTGGCGCAACTTCCTGTCAAACAGTTGGCTTTTTGATAAACCGCCCGAACTGGCAGACATATGTGTGCAGGTGTGCGGGGCGGTGGGTAGTGCCCAGAGCGAGCGTGTTACAAAATACGGTGCTGTGTGATGTGGCTTGGGGCTGCCGCAGGAAACGGAAATGCGCATTTACACGTAACATTAACTGCTGCCAGTGGCTCGACCAGAAACCCACAGCAAAGCAAACAAAAAGCAGAAAACCGAAAAACGGAAAATCAACAAACAAACAACCAGTATATGCCACCCACCACCCAACTACACTTTTAGCCCCCTCACTGGGCCGACTTCAGCTGGATAATGGTAAAAGCATTAAGGTGTACCCCAGACTCCCGATGATTTAGCCGTGTGTGAAGTTATGCGCTAAGCGATGCCAACAATGACGATGGCATCTTCAATATTTGCATAAATCCTTCAAAGCGCCCTCTCAATACTACAAAAAATATTCAAGCGGCACCGAGTGCGGGCGTTACAACGTTTTTCGTCTAATGTCTAATGCGGCGTATACGTAATGTGAGCTTTGCTACTCAAGCTCCTGAAGCTCAACATTTAAAAATCACTCAAATCTTGAGGCGGTCGTTCATTTGGTGGTGTACGTGAACTAGTTCACAGCTCAGAACGCACCAAATGTGCATTTGATGGGGACTTGGTTGGGTTTATATATTTCTATATAATATTCAGCTTAAGCAGAGAAATTTTGTTTCTAAATTATTTGGCTTTAACCTAATTAAGCTCAATTACATTACATTATTATATTTATATATATATTTATCATGGTCAGAATTTTCAGTATTAATTCCTGATATTATTCAAATTATGTATTCATCGATTTTTGTAACAAAACCAGCATACTCCGATTTCACATTTTTATTGGGAAAAAATAAAAATAAATACTTGGCTGAGCTCTTATGGAGTGAACTTAATTTTTAGCCATTTAAATTACAAGTTCTATTGCTGGTCCTGGTTTCCTTGGCTGCATCAAGTTAAGTAAAACCTCAGCTACAAGCCCTCTCTCTCTGTCTTACTCTCCCTCTCTTCTTCTCTCCTTCTCGCTCCCATCGTTTGGCTGCCCTTTGCTCTTCTCAGCTTTGTTTTGTGCAGCTTTACGTTGGTCGCTGCCTTTTGCCTCATTATAGCGCAGTGGAGGCGGGCTATTAATCATGAGCTTATTGAGGCATAAACGCGTTGAGCCAAAGCGCCCACGTCTTTGGCATTTGGTGCCCAGGGTGTGTGGATTCAGCGTTCACACTTACAAGCACACACACAAACAGTTACGGCGTCTGTGTGCTCTGCGCTTTGTGTAAGTCTGCAGCGCTTTAATAAATATTCATTTGATTTAAAGGCTGCTTTGGCGCTGTTTGCTGCTGCATCTTGAGTTATTGGGCGCACACCTGTTTGACGACTTGACACTCGCAAGTCACTAACAGCAAATCACACACACACACTCACTCTCACACAGAGGCAGAAGAGCAAAGAAAACGCTCAGAGCCGCAAATTTCCATAAGGACCGACGCAGGGCTGCGCTCTGAGCTGGCATTGTCATCTTATGTGGCCAAGCGACGCGGTTCTCTCGCCCTTCCCCCTCTCCCTGTCCTACTCCATCTCTGTGCTGGCTGGCAAGCCAAACAAAAGCTGTCAAAGTATCTCATGACAGCAGCCGCACTCACACTCTACACACCTACGCATATATAGTGCACTTACTGACACACATGCAGAGCAATCACTCATGTCGTCAGTCTACAGAAGGCGGCACAGCTGCAGCGCGAGGCGCACATAAGCCCGATTCTGATAAGTGCCCCCGTTGGGTGCTTTTTACATAAGCGCCATGCATTTATGTTTATTCAAGTGTTAGCCTGCCAAAGTCTACGTATGTGTGTACAAGCACACACAATAGCAACAACTACAACAACACACACACACATGGACATGAACGTAGCATTTGGCATATCATGATTTATCGACAATTGTTGGCAAGGCGCGTTCACCAAACACTTAGTCCTCAATTTGTTTGTCTCGCTGAAGGTAAACGCACTTAACAAGTGCCCTCCAACAATAACAGCAATGGGCTTTGTTTTAATTGCCCATGAACTTGTTGAGATTGCAGCTGGAGAAAACTAGAATCCCAGCTAGAGATTGGAGCATACATAAACATTGTGTAGTAGCAAGATAGAGAAAGATATATGGAAATATAATATTATAAATTTAATGTTTAATGTTTCATTTTCGTTAATTAACGAATATATACACATTAGCAGTTGCTCTTTAAATATTTATATCCAAAATTCAACAATATTGCATTTCATTTACATATACATATATGTATATATGATCACTATTTGCAGTCTCCGTTGCATTCTTTATAAAGTATCAACCTTTAATATGCTGTATGCATACACCTTGCTCATAAATCGTTAAAACTTGCCACATTACGCATACGCCACGTTGTTGTTGGGCGCATAAAATGTCTATAAAAACGTTTAAAATGTGTGAACCCCAGCTCGAGACTGCCGCGGGACCAAAACTTTCGACCATAAAAGTTGTTGTCTTCCCCGTATGCGTATGCTTAAGTGTGTGTGCGAGATTTTATAGACCAACAATTTCTGCAAGAAGACGCGTGGCTGGGTCTTAATTTTCAATATTTCGTGGGAACTTCTCAGCAACTTTTGCACGCATAATATCATAATTAATTAAAACTGAAAAAAAGCAAATTACAATGAAGCATGCGTGTAAGTAGAGAATTTCTTGGAAATGGTCTCTGTATATATGTGTACATATATATATATGTATGTGTGTGTGGCTACATATACAAGCAGACATCGAAGTTGAACTTTCGAATATATGGCCAGCACTTGCAATTAGTGCGGCAGGCACTGTCGGACAGCTACTAATTTATCGTCTCATGTGTTTAAAATAAAATAGGAAAAAGACCAAAATAAAACCACAAAATTGCAAAAGCACAAAAAAGGCTATTTTAAAAGAGATTTCGCCAGCGGCTAGAGCCATTAATGGCCATTGTGTTAAATATTTTTCGAGCAGACAAAAATATTTGCCAGCCAAGAAAATGGTGAAGCACACACGAGTGTGCTTCAGTATGTGTGCATATGTGCGTGCGTGTGTGTGTGCCTGTGTGTGTGTGTGTTACTTTTAAGCCACTTCCCTTTTGCCTTACGCCTGGCGCTTTGCTTTAAAGCAGCTCCAACATTATTGCGGAACATTAATCACAGACAGGAAGCTGCCCACTGTTTGGGCCAGCCTGCCAAGCGCTGAAAGCAAGAGTGTTTTAGTGTCTGCATGCTCTACTCTACTGTCAAGTGCTCGCTGGCAGGCTAAAAGCATGCCACAAAATATATAGCCCGAGCCGGTCCGGCACGTAAAATTAATATGCAATTAAATGAAATTAGCGAAATGTGCGGCAAATTGATAATACGACTAATATTTAATGGCAAGTCAATTTGTTTGCCCACTAAAAAATACACACTCGGTGTGGGTCAAATAATTTGAACGCGGCGCGGCGATTTGTTTGCTATCAATAATTATGGGTAAATTATGCACGGCCAATAGCGAATTGTAAACATGAGCAAAAACAGTGATATAGTGAAACATTCAATACTCTTTTTTGGAAACATTAATATTGACGATATAGATTTCTAAATAATTTTAGGAAATATTGTATATCAGTTCTGGTGAATAAGAGAAATTAACAGTTCACCTATTTTTTGTTTATTTTTAATTTTTATTTAAGTTTAGTTTTTTTAAATTTAATTATTTAGTTTTTTATTTTTATTTATTTATTTTATTTTTTATAATTTTTTTATTTTATTTTATTTTATTTATTTATTTATTTTTATTTTTTTTTTTTTTTTTTTTTTTTTTGTTACTTGTTTAGTTCAAATAGTTAAATACTCTGACTACCCCTTTTTTAGCCACGTTTAGACGGCAAATTAGGCTGCGGCATCGAACTGTTAACCAAATATTGGCAGTTCATGCAAATGTCCCATGTAATTTAAATTGGCATAAAAATAACATTTTTTGGCATATTTAGCTTGGCCGCAACGCAGCGGAAGCAATAAAATTCATACACAATTTATTTGCTGATCAGCTGAAGTGCATAAAAATCAGCACATGTAAACACAAATGCTAGTAATTTTTAAAATTAAGGTCAGAGTAGCTGATTTTCAAATACCCACGAATGCAAATGCGAGACATTTACTCAATAAAAAGCAAGACTTGAACCATATGATAATAGAATAATTGATGGCAAGATTTGCATTTTATGTTTTATGACTAAAGTTAAAGTTAGGTCTACAGAATTAACTTTTTATTTAGCATACGTTTAAGAGAATATTTTTATTTTTATTTAAAATTATTTAAAAAGTTACTTCCCCACCAACCTAATATAGATCAAACTAACTTGAGAGTCTCAGCTGGCATATAAAAGAAGAAGAAGACCTAATAATGCCTAAATTCACACCCAAACACCCTAGCTAGACGAATAATCTACAACGGCTACACATAAGAACCACTAGCCTTAAATTTCGCATAATATCCCCTTCGGCTTTACTTTACAGGCATTTAATATATTTAATTAATTTTTAGATTAAGTAAGTATAGCTAATACTCTCTATCCCTAGTTGGGCACAGGGCATAACAAGCCACGCATTTTATAAATGTCAGCTTAGGCCCATAATTGGGTATTAAAAATGTAGCTCGCAGCTTATTGAATTTAATTATACAAATGAAAAATGTTTGCGCAGCCCGACCATTTTGGAAAACCCTTTAAACATATAAATATAAATGAATATATATGTACACATATATGTACGTATGTACATATTTAACACATATCTATGCTCATTTGCACGCTAAGCATGTGACTATGAGAGAATTTTGTAATAATAATTTGATTTCATTACGATCCCATATAGGAATGGTCTTTGTATTGTTGCACATAATTAAAATGATTTCATCTCGAATTACATGAGACTGCATAATTGAATATTGAATTCAGTTTAATGCAGTTTCGGTCTGGCCAGTCTATAATTGTGGGATGCATGCGAATGCATAACTAAATCATATGCATATATCTATATATCTATACACATATGTATGTATGTGCATTGTTTAATTCAACTATTAGATTTATGCGTTTATTTGATGCAGAGATATTTCAACGCTTTTCTGCCTTGTTCTCGACTCTCAATTATTTTTGGGTTCCATTCTCTTTTTTTTTATAGCCTATAATCCCTAAACAATTGCAAGAGCTAAGAGCTAAGCTTGAATAATGATTTTTGCACATTTCTGCACTATTTTCGCTTTTGGCCTGACATTGAAAATATCAGCGGCACAAAGCATATTGTTACACAGCATTTGCGATTATTAAACTTTTACGCTGGTATTTTTTTATTTATTTATTTTTTTTTTTTTTATTGCTGCTCGTGACATTGTAAATCAAATGCCGGATGCCGCGTGTCTGTAGTGGCATTATAATACTTCCACAGACACACACACGTAAACACACCCACAGACAAATATATGCATATGATATATTCATAAATTGTATTTACAATCGTATGCGGACATAAAAAATATGCATTGCATATCGCTGCTCTCTGTAAGCTGGATATTTATTTATATATTTATTTGTGACTAGCAAACAAAAGGAATTTGGCATTTCATATCCTTCATGCGCGCATTATGTTTTGCCATGCACAATATCTCTGAAAGGGGCTATGCCAGTGCATGAAATCCATTAAATCAATTCGCTTTGCAAAATATGTTTGCGATGCCCGACGGATGATACTGTGCGCGCGGATCTAGTTAGTCGCTGATTGTTGTGCAAATTCCAAAAAAAAATAAAAAGACTTTTACAAAAAGAACACTGTCAAAAGGCTAAAATGAAATACATATGTATATGTATATGTATATGATATAGAAAAGTGGAAGCCATAATGCTGAAATTTTGTAGAAGCTTTTGGGATCGATTTACAATGCGAAAATGTGACTTTCAATGATCTACTTCGTAGCTGCCTTGTTACTTCCTCACTCGTCACCTTGGCTCTCACATCAGCTCGTCGCATTCATAATGTAGCCTAAAGATCTGCTAACCCCAGCAATATGTATATCAAATACCCCTTTATGCTTTATTTGTGTTAATCATACCCTACACTAACTCATTCTTCCTCTAGTTTATGTATTGTGTATTGCCCTGACATGTCCTTAAAAATATATTACATTAATTTCTGTTTATCCTAAGTTACCTAAAAGGTAGCAGGAGAGTAATCTATAAATATTTCATTAAACCACAAAATTTTGTAGCGATTAATTAATTACTTATATCCGCCAGAGCTTACGAATCGCTATATATCGACAGTTATCGATAGATATTAAATACTCATCAATTCAATTCTTCATCACGCATACTCATAGAAATAATATATATCTATAGAGCTCAACTACAAGTTAGCATTTCATATGGTGGCATGGGCAATGTGTTAACATGCGATTGGATTAGATCTGCGCTTTACGTATTTACTGAAACAGCCAGACGATTTCCTTAGCTGGCTGGCAACGTAGAACACGTTGCAACTTTAATTTAATCAGCGTATAAAATATGTAGCAAATGGAAAATGCTGTTATTCAATTTGCTGCTGAATGGAGTGATGTGTGCGCCACGACTGCCTCCTGCTGAGTGCTCGCCGATTGGGGGGGCGTGGCACCGCTGGTCCACTTGAAATGAGTGGCGTGTCGTGTCGGTTTTCGGGGTAGCGTGCCGCAGCGATGGCTACTCCAGGATCGTTGCACCGGCAACATGTTTACGGCGGTGCGTGCAGCACGTTGATGCATGTTTATTTTCGATTGTTGCCGCTGTTGCAGCAGCATCACACACACATACACCGACATATACGTCTATATGTGTATATGCCCACACATGGACAGGTTATAAAATCTGTCGCTTTTTTCGCGACTTTTCTTTCGGGCGCCCACAATAAACAGACGTGTTTTTCATAATGCATTTTTAATAAAGTCTGCACGGATTTCCAGCTTTTTTATCGCTTAATTTTTACCTTTCACTCATTTTAAAATTCATTTTATTTTTGTTTTCGCTTTGGTTCTCGTTTTGGTCCTTCATTTCACTGCTACAACGTATTTCGAATTTATTTATAAACAATCCGTTGGCCCCATTGATTCGTGTAATATACACCGCTGGAAAACCCATAAAATATACTAAAGAAAAACACCAATATTATTTAAAGCCATTTCCGATTTATGACTGACTTTCATATTTTTTTCCGACTTTGAGCTGTGTATAAAGCCTTACATGAATTTTGTATATGTTTGTTTTCATAAAAAAGGCATGAAAACCCGCATTTCAGAAGAATTTGCAGGCGGACATGGCTATTGAAAGCTCTTGTTGCTATTAACTTACATATAATGTGTTCAAGCAAGTTACAACAAACAGTTTCCATATATTAAATTAAGGATAAAGCAAAAGGAGTTGCATTTTTTTTAAATAACTGTATTCATTCTGAGAATATAATTCGAAATTTAATTACAATGGATTGCCAATGCCATCAAATGCCGTTGAATGATTTTGGAGTTATTAATTATTATATAAGAATTTTAAATAAAAAGTGTCGCTCTTAGCATCAGATTAACATATAATCTAGTGCCTCGATTGTCTGAATCCAACATAAAGTATTATATCTGAAACGTAAAGCATGCATATACTAAATATAGTATGTATAAATGTAATCAAAATACATATATATAAGATAAGCATTAATAAGAATTACTCCCTGGTTTTCTAAAGATATTTGATGTTATACATTTGAGTTATTCCGAAAGCAAACTTCATACTTTTTGTACATTGTAATTCCTAATTAATCCAGACAATTATAGTTTCTGCTCGCTTATTGAAATCCTTTTTTGCACTGCTTACAATTCCAAATTAATCACAAAGAAACCATTTTAATTTACTTAAAAGCTTTCCTCTAATAACTCACCCTTTTTTCGCCTTGCCAAAGTCTGTCTCGTCTTTGTCGACTCCTTAAAGGGTTAGGGCAGGCCTGACTTGCAATTCAGATTCAGCCAGGTAGAAACTTTCGAAAAAGTTTTATTGCCGTCAAACTCAGCTGGCCTATGCAATTAAAGCATCGAAAATAAATAAATAATGCATGGCACTGAATATTTCAACATATCAATCACACTTTGCTAATAATTTAAATTTTGTATGATTTTTGTCTCTATTTATTATTTGATAGAGCAGAAATTGTCTTCACCAATTATAATCACTTTATTAAAAACTAACATATAAAAGTTGATACATTTCATCTAATATATTCATACTAATAATGACAAAATGTCAATCTATTTGAAGCAATAATTTATTTTACAAAAACGCCTGTAATGGGAATACAGCAAAACGTAAATTTGTGGGTATTTCTCTAATGAGTTTCATGCGCCAAAGCATTGGTATTGGATATCAATGTAAGCCATCGCCTACTGACGGCCACGCCCCACTAAATGCAGCACCGCAGACTGGCTTGCCTTGGGCATTTGCGGGCCGACCTTTGACTGGCGCGCAAATAATACACAGTTGCCACAGTCACCGCCACGCCCCCTGCCACGCCCGAGTCTTAGGAAAAGGCACATTAATAATTTTCGCCAGCTATTTGCTTACCTATATCAGTGAGCAAGTCATTATTCATGGCCTGCCAGCCAACTAATGATTATGAACAGACTCAAAAATGCGAGTGAATATGGCGATAGTTGTTAGAGACCCAGGAAAGCCAGCAGCAGGAGCAGGAGCAGCAGCAGCAGCAGCAGGAGGAGCAGTAGCAGCAGCTAGAGGCTGTTCATGCAGAAAATTATATGCATAAAACAAGTGATTATGCTGTCGAGAGTGCTTGCCATTATTAGGACTGTAAAAATGGCATAAAAATGGCAGAACAAGCGACAAAAGCTTCGTCGAGTAGAAAAATTACAAGTCAACAAAAACAACATTTCCAAGCGAAAGTAATACGGCTTTAGAATACCCCGTAGAGCACTCGAATTCGTCTTCTCTTTCACTAAGATTTGCATTAATCGATATGAGGGTAGATTGAAATTGATTTCAAATATATGAATATCCATCAAATACCCCTTTAATGAATATTAAAATTTATTTATTATATATTTAAATACATTAGGCCAAATTATATCAAAAACTGTTTCTGTTTCTCTTTCCTTTTCAGCCATTATATCATATCAATTACAAAACGACCCCATGTCTATTATACCCATTGCAGTGCATTTCAATTTAGTACAGGGTGTGCCCAGTACAGCGAATGCCGCTAAACAGCCTTCAACAATAAGTGCAAGTCAAGCATGGGACTTGGACTTAGGACGACTACGTTGACTCGGCTGGTAGGCTGTGCAGGAGGGCAGGCGGGCAGTGAAAGCAGCCCGTCAGGTAGTTAAGCAGGTGCACAAACTGGGCGTGGCTTTAACATCCGCTTAATGGCAAAAGTTTTTTGCATGCGGCGAGCAAGCGCTTTAATAATGTAACCTCAAAATGTGGGTCAGTCGTCGCTTTATGGAAAGTCATTTCGATGTTGAACCGAGCTGGCGAAAAAGTCGCGCTCTGGCAATTATAACACGACCATATGTTGCAGCCTCGACTAAGAGCTTGTGGCAGCTGCAGGTGCATTTGCCACTCAGACTCGACTTCCCCTTATTTTATGTATTTTTTGTATATTTTTCGCTCTCTGTGGACTGGGGCTGTAACTCGTTAATGTGTTGCACTTAAAATTTATATCATGAAATGGTACAGCAGACAACTTTAACTTGTTGTTACTTGTATATATATATATAATATATATATATATATATAATTTTTTCAGCTGTTGCAGGAGGGGCTGCCTTAAGTGCTCAACAGCAGCCACAGAACTTCACACGCCGGTAATGTGAACATAGCCCACTGCATAGCTGCGGTCAGCCACCACAGGTGCCATTTATAATTCAGCCACAATTTTAATTATGTTGGTAAGACGCGAACAGCACTAGCCGAGGTAGCAATAACAGCTCCAGCTGCAGCTAAACAATATTTGCGGTCAGACTAGGCGTATGCGTAATCTTGAAGCCCAATATTAAATGCAGAGCAAGTAGTTGGCCATTTGATTGAGTGTCGCAAAAGCGCTTAACTTTGCCTCTCGCCTGGTTTTAATGCCAGGTATGCTGCTGATTTGAGCTGGTGTCAAGCGGCTTAGTGCAGGGCATTAGCATTTACATGGCTCCTGAGTGCCCACTAATGGATAGGTAGCAGCTGAAGAGATCATAGCTGACGTCGGGCTCAAATTGAAAAGCAGCTTAATGTTTTTTCTTCATCCATTTCTGCAGTGTTTCATGCTAGAATCTCTGCTGAATATAGCATGAAACGTGGCAGAGCGACATGCAGCAGATGATGTACTCGTATGAGTCCAAGGAATCGACCTGACATTGGCAAAATAAATATTAAATAGTTATATTTATATGGGTATTACATATTGCTCTCTTGCTTCTCTCTCTAACTCTACTCTTCTGCTCTAAGCCTTAGCTCATTTCCTACTTTGCTATATTCTGCTCGCATTGCTTCCTCTTATTATTTTCTTCTCTTCTTCTTCCCCTTTCTTTAGGCATTGTCGCTATTCAATAATAATAAGCAAAGAGGTCAACGTCCTGACTGAAACCATTTCGGTTATTGCCTGTTCCACGCTCCCCTTCGCTTGAATCGCCAAAAGCTTTCTATGCTTTCAGCCAATTAGAGCTAAATGCATGCCACTAAAATTTCAACGAAAAACTTTGCTCGTTTCTGCACATCAGTTTTTGTAATATGCCCCATAGCTTATGCTTTATATGAGCCATAAAACCCGTGGGCTGCTGTCTCGGTTTTCCTTTCATGCCCGTTTTATTGCAGCGCGCCTACAACATAGTTACTCAACGGACAGAACACAAGCCCAAGACGAAGAAGAAAAAGAAAAAAGAGTTATTTGGGCCGTCATATGCTAAATTGGAGATCGTTAAAGCCGCATCAAGAAGTGCGCTTTGTTGCTCATTGAAACGCTCTGCGGAGGAGTGGCAGCAAATCCACTTCTATAATATTTTGTTTTTGGCTTGGCGCCGGCTCATTATCATCATAAGTAATCTAAATTCACAGTTATGCCATTGTTGGCTCTCTTCGTCCGTCCGTCCGTCCGTACGTCCGTCGCATTCGCTCCACTTGAGTGCATTGTAAAGTGCAGAATTTTATAGTCGACTTTTTGGCAGCGGCAGTAAAACTGAATCGTGCCATGGCGCTGCCTGTTTTTCTGGTCAAGTGTGTTGCACATGAATGGAAATGACTTTCGACTCCTGCTCTAAGCAGTTGGAGAGCTCACACACACACATGCAGGCACACACTTATACGGACTACTTGTACGTCTGTTTATTGTAATTTACATTTATGGCCATTGTAATTATAATTGTTTTCCGGCAGGACAACCCGCTGTTTAACACTCTCACACGCATTCACACTCACATACTCATTGGAGGATAAGCATATACAATTTACTGGAATCACATTGTTCACACATTTTCCACTGTTACTTCAAGCTTTCTTCATTTTCTTTTTCTACTTTTTTTGGGGCTATTCCTCTTTTGAAGTGATAAACAGGACGTGAGTTGAGCGGCATTATCATGCGAAAGTTGCTTGCAATGGGTTCACCGTTTGAATCTTGAAGTTCCCATAATTTGGAGGCATCTTCTAGTGCTACATCGATGGGATTTCGAAACACTATCCAAGTGACACCCTCCCGACAATTTGGTGTAGTCAGCGATCCTTCGTATGTGAAATAATCCGTTTTATCCAAGACTTTGAACAGTTGACACAAACCAAATGTTTCGTTAACTTCAGCTATTTCATGATATTTTATAACGTTTGTTTTTAGTGCATCGAAAATAGGCTTAAGGACGGGCTTCGTGCTTGCATTCTAAAAGAGATTTGAATACACAGGCGTATGACGATTTTGAACATCAATTGGCTCTGACCCACCTGCCTGATGTTGAACAGCACACTCATAACGGCAATGTCATCCACGCCAAGTGCCCTGTGCACGATATGCAGCTCCAAATCAAAGCGCTTTCCATCTATCGTATGCTCAGAGCCTTTCGCGTTTTTCGAGCCCCAGTGGAAATGCAACTCCGTTGCATTAAAAGTCCGATTTAGCAGAGCTCCAGACATGCGAGGGTAAGACCCGTTTCCGCTTGCTGCCAAGTCCACGGTTACTAAAATGAAAATATTATCATGTGAATTAGTCAAGAACGAGTGGAGTCCAACAGTGAATGTACCCGTGTGCCCTGTATTGTATAATACCGCTTTATTCAAAGCCAAATTACAATAATTTCCTAATTTTAGAGGGTGTTTCTCAGGCAGAGCATCCTAAAAGAATAAATGAAATCAAGCTTTAGAGTTCATGAAATATATAAATATATATTCTCTTTTTACCCATCTCGTTAGTAAGTTAATCGGCGATTGATATTTTCCCTTTGAGCAGTTGCCACCCCAATCAAGGCCATGCTGAGAATGATTCCATCCGTTTTCTAAATATGATTAAAACACTTTTTATATCTGCCAATATTCAATTAAAAATATCCAACAGAATGATACCCAGCTTAAAATCCGCATAGCTACAGCCAGTAGCTATTAAAAGAATAATTATCGTGGTGAGCATTGTGAATGCTTCCTCTTTATATCATATATCTTCAAAGTCGCGCGAATAGATATTTACACAATGACAGCCAAACTTATACAAAAAATTTGTCTTCAACTTTTTGGTCACGACTCAAACTAATGTTGCACAACTATTGATTAGTTATAGATTAAGATAGAGTAACTATACAAATTAAAGCTGAAGTAAATTAGTTACGTAATAAAAATTATAGATAAAATACAAATAATAATGCAATTTATATGCAGGTCATACATAGACCGTGAAAAGGAAATAAAAGCGTTTAATTTAAATACAATTTTTATTTATAGAACAAATATAAAGCTAAGTCTGATAAATGTATATAATTTCCCATTTATAAGTGGAACTTGTAACTGACCTAAGGTGCATAATTCTTATAATCGATATAAACAAACGTGAAAAATAATCAAAGCGAAGATCTTTTAGTAGTAAATTCATATTTAATGCAAATATACCAGCATATATATGTATATATAAATATTCGTCAGTTTGCACTGTCACGAGTAATTTTATATGCATTTCTGCAAAAGTCATATGAATTGAAATGAAAAATAATTTAATATCTTTCGCCCCTTTCTTCTTTATTTATTTATTTAAGTTACTTAGATGTCAAAACGTTTGCCAACAAAACGAACTTGACAATATTTGTGTTTTATTTCATTGCTCAAAAGCCGCTCTCAAAAATATTTTGCTTATGAAGCTCTATTTGAAAAGTAATATATTATTGCATTGCACCAATATGTCAGCAGCTTGTGCAGCAGTCGATTAATTTTTCAGAAGCCTAACTACTAAATGCCGTATTTTATTATAAATGAATAGCCAATTGGGATTGCTTTGCCAAGCATTTCAAAGAAATGCAAATAAATATAGATTTAAAATCTAATTGCAGTTGACTGCCAATTGAAGTTAGCTATGGCCTTGCATTTGTTATGGTTTTTTGTTTGTGGTTTTTTTTTGCAATCACCCCAACTATTTGACATGGCAAAGCAAACATTTGAGAGATAATTGAAAACCGTAAGGCAAGCTCAAAAATGCAGGCAATAAAGTCATAAAATGAACATGCATGCAAGTAAAAAGAAATGAAGAAAAACACAGAGATTTGTATTGGCAAACACTTTGAATTTACCTGGAAAGTCTTAATTAGCAATGTAATAAAATACTTAGAGATTTGATATCAATTGAATTATACTAGCTGTAGGAAGACACTTGACTTTGAGGATTTTTGTATTAATCCTTATTCTTCAGGGTCAGGGCTTATATACTTAGACTCGTGCAAATTTTCATCCCTTAGATGACTCAGACACATACATACATATATATGTGGAATATAATCTATTGCTTTACATACTTTAATCAATAGTCATATTGATAAATTTGTTCATTATGCTTCTTTACTTTCTATATCGCATCTCTTTGCTGGCTTTCTCTCCCCCTCCGTCTCTGTTGACTCTTTTAAGCCCGCCCTGGCCGCATCTCATCGCCTACTTAAGGTCTTATAATACATTACGTTATTGAATCATGTTTCATGACGAAAACTTCTTCGGTTTATTTTCCATATTTCAATAAATTGCGGACAAACAATGCTTAAAGAGCTTAAATTCTTAAATCAACACAATGTTCATCAAATGCTATGCTAAACTCTCAAATTGTTTTCAACTTAATTTTCAAAGTGTCTTATCCAGCTTAACCAGAACAAACAAATTTTCGTGCTGCACGAAATTTTACAATTTACATTCGCTGAATGGCAGACATGAACAAGGTGAAGCGTCAATGGATAACCTGGCCAACACGCCGGCATTGTACAAGTTTCATCTGACAATTGTCGTTTGGCCATCATTTTAGTCGCATTCAATATTTGTCAGATGCGACTAACTCAAACGTTTTATGTCACTCGATTCTCTGTAAATTTACTTCAAATTCATTTGATATTCATGGTCCGACTGCTTTGCAGCTTTTGTGCATTGTTAAATTCTATTTACCGGCCAAACCGTTGTTGTTCATGTTGTTGCTGTTGCTTTTGCTTTTGTTGCTGTTGTATTTACATTGGCGTTGCCGAGACTATTCAGCCGTTGAGCCAGGAGCCAGTGCACAAAAGAACACGAGAGCAGCTAAACTGATATATAAGTTAAATGTATGAAAACACAAATGTTTGCTTAGTTTTAGCGTTAATGGAAATTTCATGCAGTCCAATAAATCTCTAGATAAATGTCACAAATTGCAGTTAAATAAATTTCACTTAAATCCATGTTTTTAACAGTTGCACTAACAATTATTTACGTAGCTTGAAATATATTTGTTACTTAGCGCAGTCGCATTAAATAACATGTAATTTTTCTATACGCCAGAGATTTATTTGATTCACATTCTATGTTAGTATAAAATTAATTAGAAGAGCTGCTCTAGCATTGTCATATGAAAGGCGAACGAACTGAAATAGAGATTTTAAAAATGCAGAGCAATGATTACTATATGGGTTTGACGGATTAGAGAGAGAGAGAGAGAGAGAGAGACAGTCGTTTCCACTAATGGAAAGACGATGCAAGAGACAAAAAGAGAAGAGACAACACAAGGAGCTGCTCACTGCATTCCAAGCGTGATAAATAATAGAAAGTAAAAGAGAGCCCATGCATATGAGTCTCCCCTAGACCTAACATATGTATATACAAATATATTATTTCATTATTAAATATTTCAAATATTTCATAGTTTACTGTATTATAAAGCGAAGCCCATTCGTTCTCGGCATTCACATAAATTTGCCTATTAATTGGCCATATTTGTTGGCTGAGCTGAAATCTCTGGTGTGACATTAAGGTAGTCTACATAATTATTTCAATGCCACGCCCATCGGGCGCAGGTGCGTCCACTTCCCTACTCCCATAAGTGCACTGCATGTTCATGAAAAATAAGACACGAATAACTTATTTTCAATACAATTCGCGCGAAGCTGGGGAAATGTTAAGCTTAATTTAATTGCCACAACAAAAGGCCAAAAGGCGCAACAATGTGGCCCAAGGCACAAGTGGAGCCAAGGCACAGACAAACGCGCGTACGCTTGTAGTTATTTGTCATTATTCACACACGCACACACACACACTCACCCGCACACTCATATATATATTGACATTATTATTGTTTCGCACATTTGTCGTTGTTATTGTTGTTGCTCTTGTACGGGATATATGTTTATGTAGTACTTAACCCCTCCGTAGATTGGCCATGTTTGTGTGTGGCATACATGTTAATAATTGTACGTATTTACAGACATACACACACACACACAGACACTCGCACCCACCGACACACACACTCACACGCAACGGCAATTATTATTGCGCCGCATTTTTGGCGTTTGGCTGGCTTAAACGTAACCACACATTTGGGGAAATTATTGTTAATATGCAGCTGCGTTCCTGCGTCAATACATTCAGTTTTCAGCCACCACAAAGCGCCGCTTTCTCCATTCATGGCCATGATTTTGATATGCTATGCCATCTGACATTTAATGAGTATTAAAGTACTTTTGCATCAGCCACAATACACGAATCGCTTCTGAGCACCGTCTGAATGAGCTAATGAAAATATTGCTGAATATTCCAGTATCAGTATTCTTAATGTTCTTTAATTCAGTGGAAATATCATACATACATACATATATAGGCTTTATATAGCTTTCATCAATAAAATTGTATACAGACTTAACGCCAACAACTGACATTAATAAGGTTCTTTTTTTTAGAGTTTTATTTTTTGAACTGAAATGGGCTTTCATATTTTTTATTTTTTTATCCTATTTTTTTTTATAAACATATTGACACCACATTAATTAACATAAAAATCATTTTAAATCACACTGTAGGGGCATAAAGGGAAATGCGATCAGGGAACTTTTTATTTACCTTCTATTTAAAGGGAAATACATAATTTTGTGTCGCTTATATCGTTGTTGAATATCTCGTTTCCAATGCTTTTCAAATTAATTTATTAAATATGTTTTGCTCATATTTGTCCAATTAAAATTCGAGCCTGCAAACTTGGAAATAAATCAAATAAAAGTGATCCAGTAAAGACTGACCGACTAGAAGATACTCTATATTGTTAAGCTTATATTGCAATAATCCTATATGTATTTTATACATGAGACGCAGTGACTCTGCTGGTTGGCTGAGAATTTAATAATTTTCAAATTTTCATATTTTACAGCTTTACGCTTATAAAATGACGTTAGCCTATATGAGTCTTATTGCTCTAATTAAGAATATATATACCTTATGTTTTCTGTCATGCAACCATTATACCCAGAACTAGCATTTTAATTGGGCTCGGGGTAGAAAAATATGCAGCATCGCTTGAAAACTGCAAATAATTCAACTTAAAAATGAAATCAGCTTATGCTCAATGGGCTTTGTTATTACAATTGAAATATCAAAAGATAATTAACATAATAAAATTGTAACCAACACAGCCCGCCCACGCACGCATACACACACACACACACACACACAGGCGCGCTTGCACACAGAGTTAGGGAAATGCAGGCGCCCAAAGCTAGCGAAAATAATAAAAGGCAATATGGAACTTGAAAATAGCGCAGCGAGCAAAATTTATTACCGCCAACACACATACAGCAATTGCATAAAGTACTAACTCACACACACACACATAGTCACAGTTACAGTTACATGCGCTCACATTAGCGTTTCGCTATCAATTGCAGAGCATTTTGCATAAAGCTCCCCACTCACCAGCTCTCCATGAAACACTTTGGCACAAATTTGAATTTTATTTGCTACTTCCGTCCTTATATTGTTTAAGTACTCGCAACTTCAGCTGTGTGCGTGTGTGTGTGTGTGTGTGTGTGTGAGTGAGCTAGCATTTCCATACAACTGATGAAGTTGTGCACGAGTCGTATTGCTCGCCTTGAGGCGCTTTTGCTGTTGCTGTTGCTGTTGCTTTTGCTTTTGCCATGCAGCAACTAAAAACTTATAAATACGTCATGCTGCTAATGTGCCATAATTTCGCATAAAACTAAAGGTATCAAACTCTTCCCAACGCAATGCCACAATGCAAGTGCAAATACGAATATAAGCAAATGTGTACATGTGCTCCAGTCTTTCGATTGCTTCCAGCGACACACACACACACATAAATATCAACATTCACCATATGGATTAAAGCTGAGACATTGAAAACAAGGCAAGAGCTGAACAAAATGCGATTATAAGTATTTATGGCCCCTCAGGCGCTCAAGCAAACATCAAAATTATGT
This sequence comes from Drosophila arizonae, assembly GCF_054131065.1. NCBI lineage: Eukaryota > Metazoa > Arthropoda > Insecta > Diptera > Drosophilidae > Drosophila > Drosophila arizonae. The sequence goes on along the minus strand of NC_142922.1, from coordinate 14,597,235 downwards.
ATCTCATGAATGGATCTCAGTATAGCTATCATATTATTTAACCATACAAATTTTGTGTACATTTCAACAAAGCGCTTTAATCTGAAAATTAAGTAAATCTATATATTTAAATTAAAAAAAGAAAAAAATTATTGAAATGTATACAAATTATAAATTATTGAATAATTAAATATTTAATATTTAAGATGATCCAGATATTTATTATAATTGGCCAATAAGAGATTAGAGGGCACAGCAAAATGGTTAACTAAAAATAGACACGATGACTATGAGGCTGCCGATAGTTGGCTTGTGTGCGATAATCGTGACTTCCTGAAGCAGAAGGAGACGAACGAGAGCGAAATTTTTACGTAGAAAACGAAGCTGAGAGGCAGAGCTGCGAAAATCGAATTAAGTAGATAAATAAACCATTCTATAATGTGTTCTAAATTATTCTAAAATATTCATCGCTCTACTCTAGTATTTAAGTTGATTAAATTCGTTAAAAGCTTAGTCTGCTTTTATCAAATTCCTTTTTACACACATAAATCAGCAAGGGCTTAATTTCAATTATTTCATGTATTTTTACTTTTGTTGTTTCTTTTTTTTTTTTCGTTTTTATCATGATATGAAATTCATACATATTTGCTGAAATATTTTCAACTTCGTGTCCTGAAATTAATTAATTTTAGATTTTCACGTTATTGTTCTTGTTTTGACTAGAGTGTGTATTGGATATATTGCTTCAAGTTCGAGCCGAACTGCAAACTCAAATTTTACTCGTTAAAACTGGCAGCTCGTGTATCCGTTACAGTGAATACTCGCTGGAATTAACTATGTGCTTCGCATGCATGAGTTCGCATTACGATTCACCTAATGCAGCAAATAGAGTTATGGGAGCTTTGACTATTGTATTAAATTACGCTGAAAGTTTTACAAACTGTGAGCTCTACCCGATCCCCCTCCCTTCTTCTCTTGCCACCTACATGTATTTTTTATTAAAATTATGCGCCTGAAACTAGACAAGCGAATGTGCAAAACATTGGGCTTTTTAATTCACTTTGACTTGCGCCATTTCCTGCAGCTAAATCACTAATTAAAAACCGTTGACCGTGATAATGTCTACATGCCAAAGTCCAAACATGAAAATAAGCCCCCACTTGCCCAAGGGCTGCCAATGTGGGGTGTAAAAAGTAACTACTGACGTTAGCTGTCTACAGGTATGTGGTACCTGTGGTACATGGGGCCGCTTTTATATACAACAAGCAACAGCAGCAGCAGCAAAAAAAGAAAAACAAGTAATTAACATTCTGTTTATTCAAATCTAGAAGTGTAAACGACTGTGTGCCTTGTCTATATAATATGGACAAAACATGCATATGAATATCTTTCAATTAAATGTATAATAAAAAATAATGAAATATAATACGGTAATAATTATATATCATTTAATTAGGAATTTGCAAATTTTTTATTTTTTATTAATTTTTTTTTTTTTTTTTTTTTTTTTTTTTTTTTGTTGGTAAGAAGTATATTTACGTAATTTAATATTTGTTCAATTATATTTGTATAATTCTAATTTTTATTTGTCAATATTATTAATAGCTTTAATAACAATAATATTATTTATACGACTTTCATTAGTATTTATGAAAAATATAATATATATTAAAAATTAATATATTAATAAGATCTTGCCAAGGAACAAAAATTTTTGAATTTGAACTTTCTAACAAACCTTTTCACACTTTCTTTGAAATATACCTAAAGTTAATAGTTAACAAACTAATAAACAACAGAATTTCACACATTCGCACACTTCATAAATGAATTTGACCACACTATGCTGTAACAGTAAAAACGCCCATCAAAACATTGAACAAGCCCAGAAATGCGCGGTGAGCATTTCAATTAAAATCGCGCAGCTTACATATGATATATATGTATATATTTTGTATATACACACATACCATTGTATATATTTTTTATATTTTCCAAACAAAAGCAAAAGTCCATATGCCAAATGACAAGGTGAGTTTTATCTTACCAAAAAAAAATCTATACAAAAAATATTGTATATTTTTTGTTTTTAAATATTGTTTTGTTTCTAGCTCTCACAATTGAGTTTCAACGGATTTTCATTTATTTTTCTTTTCTTTCTTTCGTTCCTTTTTTACGTATACGTAATTTGCACAAACCGAGCGCTGAAATTCGCTGACAAATTACTAATTGAAAGCGTACGTTGTATGTGTATATGGGTATGTGTGTGTGTGTGTGTGTGTGTGTATGTGGGTGCTATGCAGGTGAAGCGGGGCTAGCTGCAACGCCATGTTCCCAATATGCAGTGACCCGTACGGTCCACGTTTGTTTGCCCAAATGTTCGACGTGCATGTGAGCTGAAGCGAACGCGGAACGTCGAACGCTTAGGCTATGCGAATAGTTAGAACCGTGGGTCTATGGCTATATCAGCGGCTCTGTCAATGGATGCAAATGCTGTTTGTCGAGCCCAAGGCTGTCGCTTGCCATGCACACTTGCCACTTGCCACTCGCCCCAGCAACTAGACCATCCAGCCAGGGTGAAACAGGCCGACTGACTGATTTATATGCAAAACGCGGCGAGAGCAGTTTTTCAATTAAATTCGTTTGAGTTGTCGTCCCGGATTTCAATTTGAAAGCTGCCATATAATTTATTAGCATTAGCCGCACAACGACTTGAGCTCCACTACCAACCAGGCACAGCAAAAAAAAAAAAAAAAACACTCTGTGAAAAACAACTGAAAGAAAAAAAAATATATATATATATACGAAATGAAAAACGGAATATAATGAAAGCAGCTCTTCATCAAATGCGGCTCAATCCAATAACACTGCAAATGAAATTGTGACAAATTTGCTTTTCACTTTGGAAAATTAAAAACGCGCACATAAAATATACACACAGAGCAAAATTTTCATTCATCATCACAAAAATTCGCATAATGCGACCCACAAAGGATACTCTATCCAGCTTGGGGTATGCTCACTGCAGCATTCAGTGTATTAGTGATAAAAGTTAAGTGTTTAGCTGTAAATATTAACTGGTATTTAATTATGTTTAGTTTCAGCATTTGGTAATTTATAATGAAAGAAAAATTTAAGTTAAAATTGTAAAATAAAACTCTTTAATCATCTGCAAATTTATTATTATAAAATTTAAATAAAAAATATACAATTAAATAATTTTAATCATTTTCTAACTTATAATTTAATAAATAGATAATAATTTATTATTTATTTAATATTAACTCAATAAAAATTTCAATATAAAATTCGCTTAACTCCACTCTAATCTTGTATATGAAATATAATTGTTTATATTCCTAGATTAAATGTTTTGTTTGTATCAAAATTCGAAAATATTAAATGAGAAAATAAAAGATTGCGTGATTTTCTTTTTATTTAATTATTTTTTATTTATTTATTTTTTTTTTTAATTTAATAATATTGTTATTGAATTAAAATATTTGTTTTAACCTCTCAAATATTAAAATATAGCTTAATAATAATTGTATAATCAATAACTATAATAAGTACTATCTTATTATTATACCATCTTCCCATGCCAAAGCGTACTTATTTGTCGATATACCTTCACTGAAATTTCCTTTCCTACATTGACAAACATTTTCACATAATATATATATATATATATATATATATATATATATATATATATATATATATATACGTATATATATTTCCCTGTCGTCGTTTGGCTTGGCAAACTTAAATCCAAGGCATTCGATATTGATTTACTTAAAAGGCAATATCAGTTTGCAGAGCAGCAGCAGCAGCAAAGACAGCAGAGGCAGCAGAGGCAGCAGCAGCAGCGTCAACCCTTAGCTCAATACTCGAGAAATGTGAAAATTGTACAATGAAAATTGAAGTGAAATTAAACTAAAGCCCGCAGGCGATAAAGTCAACTGCGGATGGGGAGGGGGCCAGACACGCCATGCCGTGGAGGATATCAGTCTGTCTGTCCGGCTGAATGAGCGGCTCGCTGACTTGTTGGCATTTATTTTGGGGGGCGACGCAACTTTGGGACACTTAAGCGGCATCGCACTCGACAGTGTCTGAGATTTAGCTGGAGGGGCCGGGCCGGACCGTGCTGAACCAAGCCGAGCCGAGCTGGGCTGAGCCGCCACGCAGGCTGCTCGGCTCGTACCCCGTCTTCCTAATGAGACAAAAAATGCGATTTGAATGCAAATAACTGCAGGGCTGCCCCAGACAGAGGCGACTCGGACAACAATTACATGGCATTGACAGTGGACAGCGATGGGGTGTCAACTCCGGCTCCGACTTGGCTCTGTCAACTGCCGCTTTAAATTGTACTGAAATGCAAATGCAGAAGGCATTTTTGTGACTTGGTTGACAATCGGCGCGCCGCCTGTTGGCATTCAAATGAAGTTCTTCAACGAGGGCCGGCAGGTGGGGCGAGTCGAGGCCAGGTGAGGCAGTCCACATAATTTTGTGTAAGGGCAGGTAACGTCTGTTTGCATTTAATTAAATGCCAATATTTGAATCAATTTGCATTCAATGTGAAAAATGTGCGGCATGGCGACTAATCAACTCTCGGCTAACATTTCTACGTTGACTCGGCATATTTGTATTCTATTAATTTGGCCATTGGCAAAGTTATTTGCCTAACTTAGCTGCTATGCCTGAAGAATGCGATTCCAGTACCTGTCCTACGAGTTGGCCATGTTTCATGCCAAACTATGCCAAACATTTCGATTTCAGCACAGATAATATTAATTTTGATTTTCATTTTTGGGCCTTGGCATGCTGTCCGCTCAATTTGGCTGTATATATACCCTGTAGCTTATAATGCGAGTATTTTGAGGCAATTAAATTTACCTTTAATTTACAGATAAAAAAAAAAAAAATAACAATTTTATTCTCTTCGGGCTTTTAATCGTAAAGCCACCTCCATTCATTAGTCTTTTAAAATCTCATATTAGACATGATATACTGCTCCCATCATCATCATTTTTATACTGCATATCCCCCAGGACTTACTCTGCCGTGAGCATCGCATTTGCGAATCTCTTTGGCCATTCAATGGCTGTCGCATGTTTGAAAATGGAATTTAATATCCTTCTGCAGCTAACTTATTTGAGTCAGCTAGCCTGACAAATTAATTGGGCTGGCATTTCCATTCCATTTGTGCCCTTTAACTACGGCCCGCACATACATTGAATAATTAAACACACATGGCACATGGACCGTGCGAGCGGGTATGCTCAGAGCTCATAAATTCGATCATGAGCCGCAATTATTTTGCATCAGTTATATTATGCAATGTATATTGGTAAATTAGAGTAAATTATGAGCCCAATTAAACACAATTATTATCATGAATAAAATATTTTGATCGTCTGGGTGGGGTATGCGCTTTGTCTCCTTAATTTTGCCTTATGCTACGGGTGTTTAATAATTAATAAAATATAAAATTATTGAGTTCCCAAAAAATAGAATAAATGAATATATATAATAAATACATATAATTATCGTTATATATATGTATCTAGCTGTACCAAATAAATACGATCTATAATGCCATCGCTCATGGAAGAAACGAGGAAACAGATGGGAGTTGTGAATGTATGGGTATGTGTGATATTACTTTCTACACTCTTCCATTTAATGCCTCCCGCGACTGAAGCGGGAAACAGAACATAATTGTGAAGCGAAAGAAATTAAGCTAGGACAGAGAGGTTGCATATGGTAGCGTCGGGAAAGAGACCTGTATGAGCAGAGGCCGTGCGTATGTGTGTGTACATGTGATGCTTCTTCTTCTTGATTGGAATATCAGTCCTTGGAAGGCTTCAGAGTATCTCGTAGTCAAGCAGTTTACTCTATAACACTTTTACTTGTTTTCTTTTCATATTGTGTTGCACGGCTTTAACATTCCAATTAATTTGAAATTCATTTCGCCATCATATTCTGGTCTGGACAAATCAAACTTTATGCTTGATTACAAACTAATAACTTATTTAAATCGTTTTATCAATATTTTTATCAAATGATATAAAAAATAAAATAAAAAAATAAAATAAAATAAAATAAAATACTTTGACATATTTTAATTTGATTAAAGCGAATAGCTTTGACATGTTAACATGCACAATTTTAAATAATTTCCGTAGCGTTGATTTCCTTTAATTAAGTTTAGTGTTATCATTATTTTTTTTATATAAACTAAAATAGCCTAATTTAATTTTAGCGTGACATTCAATACGTTTGAAATTATTGTTATTTTTTTAATTATTTATTTATTTTGAAGTTCTAGTTGATATAAAACTAAAGCACTGGCTGCTGAAGCCTCATCACTTTTTAGTTGCCGCGGACGTGTTAATTTGTATAAATTTTGCAACTTTTCGCTAGTTTTTCATTGTTATGTAAATAGTTTTTATTGCAGCGCGATAATTAGGTAATAATAATGATTATCCGACATGTGGCAGCATTTATTGGCTTCGCTGCCACACAATTAAATTATGTTGATTTTTATGCAGTAATTGCAGATTTGTTTGCGCTTGAATCTGAATAGAAGAGAAATACAGCAAATGTATTCAGACAATTCGCACTCAATAAAGAATTCGCTAATTAAAAACAAAAATATTTTTCTTTTCACCATTAATCAAAGTTTGTTTTTCCATTGAGACTGTGCAAAGCGCAAATTTTTCCCAAACTATTTAAGATTGAAGCAGCTGCTGCGATAATAAAAAAAAAATTAAAAACATTTAAATGATGCTCGGATACCCTTTCTAAATTAAAATGAGGAGCACAAATTTCTTACTTTTTCAGTAACAAAATACATGGAAATTTTTGTTAATTATTTTTTACTTTCTTGTGAACAACTTAAAATAAATTTCTAAAAATAAAATACCCAAACAATTCAATTTAATCTCTGTAATTGCAATAAAACTGTGAATTAACTAACTACTTGAATAACGAAATAAATATTTTCAGCATTCCAACTATTCAAAGAGGAAAGCTAAATAGCAAATACTGGAAAACTTTTCCCTTGGCAATTATAAATTACGCATACGCAACGTGACGCGTGCAGGCAAAAACTAATTTGAGCCAAAGCAAACTAAACATGCAAAAAAAAAAAAAAAAAAAAAAAAAAAAAAAAAAGAGGAAAAAAGAGGCGAAAAATAAACGTATTGCTCAACTGTGCATAAAGCAATGTGGCCTTTGGCCTCCAGTTGCTCTGACTGGCAAGCGCTTTGTTGTGGCTTATTGAGATCCGGTCAGTGCTTTGGTATTTATCGGAAAATAAAAAGCATTGGCTTTGGTTATGAAATTATATGCTTACCGCAAGCTTTTGCTGTGGCTTGCCGCCCAATGGCCAGCCAGCGCATAGAAGCACATAGAACAAGGCGTATCAATCAGGCCAGCTGCCAATCATCCCGAATGAGCAGACGTTGCTGCAGCTGAACGCTGGATGAACTCACCGCAAGCTGTGACGCAGTTCGTGCAAGACGTGTCTCAATAACAAAATTAACAGAAATTGCAACATATTGTTGCATGTGGCTGGACTAGGGACCAGGGGGTGGAGAGAGCGGAGCGGCACCGGAGCGACGGTGCCTTTCGGTGGGCGGCACGTGCGTCTGTGGCCAGCAGCGCACCACAACAAGTTGCAAGAAAAATCAACTGTGACCAAAAACTTATTTGACAACTGCCAATGGCAACAAAGTCTGCATTAGAATTGTGGTTCCAATGCCACAGTAAAAGCTTATTTCTGAACAGAAACTGAGGACAATTTTTATGAATGGCATTTTAAAAACTTATTTCATTTTGCCTTGCTGCAAATTTAAAAAAAAAAAGTCTGTCCCACAAAAATTTATTAAATTTATTATTTAATGATAAAAATGTATCAGAAATGTTTAGAAAAAAAAAAAAAAAAAAAAAAAAAATATATATATATATATATATATATATATATATATATATATATATATATATATATATATATATATATATATATATATATATATACATAATAACATTTTGTAATAAAATTAATCTTAAAAAGTATCTATGCATTTTTTTTAGAATTGAAATTTAAAAAAAAAAAATATTTGTATATAATTTAAAAAAAAACTATTTTTTTTCATGTAAAATTTAAAACAAAAATCACATAAGCAAAAATCTGAAAAAAAAAATAAAACGAATTAAAAAAATTAAAAAAATAAAATAAATAAAAGCTATAATTTTCACTGAACACCCTTCTTTTATTAAAATATATTTTATTATATCTATTTTCCACAAATAAAATAAAAACTATAATTTTCGCTGGAAAATCTTCTTTTATTAATATAAATTTTATAATATCTACTTTTCCATAATATTCAACTTATAATAGAAACAATAAATCATCAAATTAATAATTATGACCCTGCTTAAACATAAACAATATTCCATTATTCAGTTTATTACTGATGATCCCATTTAGCTGTGTGTTTTGGCCAGTGTAACTAACCCACAATCAAAAACTTCAAATGCAACTTTTACACAATGACGCACAGCTTGAGCTCATCTACAGCAGCAACAAAATAACAACAACAACAACAGCAGCAGCAAGAGACACAGCAGCAGCTACAACAACAAACATGCTTAATGAAGCGACTCTGGCTCAGAGCGGGCAGCAATAATGACAAGAGGGTCGCAGCCCTTAGGCAACTGTTGCCCGCCCAAACCCTAAAGCTGAGCTCGTTTCACGCCCATTCACACTGACAGACAGCTATGAACAACCGTTCTGTGGGTTGTCACTCTGCGTGAGCGTGCCAGAGTGTGAGTGTGTGAGTGAATGAGTGAGTGTGAGTGAGTGTGTGAGTGTGTGAGTGTGTGAGTGGTGTGGATACGGAACTCTGCAACACATGTGACCAACAGCTGAACCGGCAGCAGTGTTCGCAGCACCCATTGAATAGCATAGAAAAAGAAATAGAAATAGAAATAGGAAAAGCAAAACGTACGTGCAAAAATTTGTGCGCTTGATTAAATTTGGAGTTGGCGAATGGTTGAAAGCCAAAAGGGCGACGCCGTGACCAGCGGGCACGGCCACAAGTGTGAGCCAAGAGTTGAAAGACAATCAGGCGGCAATTTAAAACCATTTTCACTGCGGCCAACGGACAGCCACAGTCCATGGGCCACGGTCCACGATCCGGCCGGCCGCACCTGCTGCGACAGTCGAGCAGGCAGACAGCTCTGCAGTAACTTCTGCTCGATTAGCTTTGATTTGGTTATTCGGCATTAGGCAATATGCTTTTCGCTCTGCCCAATCTAAATCGTTTTTCTCCATTGGCCCAGGAAAATAACTAATTTCCCCAAAAAATCAAGCCAGCTGCTTTACGGAGACAGCTACGCGGAGAGAGTTTGGATACAAAGTTCATCTTCAGTTTGTCATGGCCACATGCTGCGGAAATGCCAACAAAAAAGGACTCCAAGGACTCCACACTCTGCTGCTTTTATAAACTTATTGTGGAGCATTTGGCTGGATAAATATTAAAATGTTTCACAAAGCATTTAAAAGACTTACTATTTTAATAAAATATTGCCTTCAATATACAGTGTAAGAAAGAGCAGGAGAGATGGGGAGAGGGAGTGAGAGGTGAGAGAAAGAGAGAGACTTCTGAACTAATAAGTTAGAAAATGAGAGTGAAATAGAAATACGCCTGAGAGGTGAATTAAAAATATTTCAAAAATAACAAAAATATATAATTTCATTAGTCATTTATAAACATAGTACATAGGTCTTTCTGTTTTTAACCCAATCACAATTTAGCTGTAAATTGAATTCCTGGCCGAGTTCATATTGAGCATTGCGTTCGTGTTGGTCAGTTGCGGCTGTTGGTCACAGCTGGCGTATACTTAATATCAGTTAGTGGCACGTTTTTAATGCCAAAATCAGAATAGCCGCAGCGTGTTAGAGTGTCTACGTGGCTGAAACGACAAGTTGTACTATTTCAAATTACATTTCTGTGCTAGCTGAACGCACAAGCCAAGGCGCAACAAGAAATAAGTATTAAGACATTTAGGAGTTGGTCAGTCAGCGAGTCACTAGGGGGAAGGGAGTGAGAGCGCCAAGTTCCAATGGGAGCCATGTCTAATGCCTCGTGGCCCGTGCTTTGTGCTTCGTGTCGTTAGCGTCGAGAGTCGACCCTTAACACCCCTATAATTTGACATAAAAGCCGAGCCGAGAGAGCTCGAGCGTTTGTCGCACATGTTGCGGGTCTCTGAATGAAAGGCATTACACTTCCGCTAAATGTCGCTATTATTTAACAATTTTGTTTATGTACGCTACCCATGCTAGCCCCAGATGCTTCTTCAGGCACCCTGCGACTCTAATGCATACACATACCCTATAAGAAATATAATTTATGGTTACTCTGGCTACGCAAAAAGCAGCAGGTACAACAGCAACAGCAGCAGCAACAGCAGCAGCTGGGGAGAAACTAAATTGTCGTCGTCCTTGTTGTTTGACTCGCAACAAAAAGTGGGAAAACAATTACAACTGACTTAACACTTCCGTTGCTTGTTGGAAAAGCCGTACACGTTTATCCTACACATCGTCGGAGGGATCTGATGGAGACGCAGCGACGCAGCGAGAGGGGGCGTAACGCACTTCGCCCCGTCTAGCACTTGAAATTATAGTTTAACACGTACACAGGTGTAGTTCGTACTACAGGTAGCTCCTTATGTGGGTGGCCAGCCTAGCACGTGGCTACATTTGACACAACTTGACTTGACCTGCGTTAAGTTGGAACCAGAACAACTCAGTTTTTTATTCCTACCAAGGAAATTCAATAAAATAGTAATAATCTCAAAAATATATAAACAATGAATTAAATTAAAATCAAGTAAAATTAGATAATCTAGGGAGAACTGTATTGAATTCCATATGAAAAACTTCATAAATGAGAACACTTATATTATATTTGTGTTTCAAGATTAACATTTTATTGATTTGTTTATGATTATAAATCAAAAATATGTATATATATATGTATACAAAAAACAGCAATAAAAATGTTCCAAAAATATTCGCTGAATTATAATGTAAAGCACCTTAATGAAATAAATTATGTTACGCTCTCCTTTGTGCAGCTTATGACTAAAATTATTTGCTTAGCATGAGACAATGGTATGCACTTTTCAATATATATTTTAATCGAATTCATCGATATATTATCGATATACTTGAAAGCTCGCTTTGTAAACGAATCAAATGTAAATGTGGCGCAGAAAATAAATAAGAACAATAAAAAAGAATGTGAATATCGATAAGTGAATACGGGACTTAAAAACAAAAGTAATATGCCGCTAAATAATAAATTGTTTCAACACAATTGAAATTTGTTCTTTGGAGTATGTACATGACATACATATAAAAAATAAATAAAATATTTGATGTTTCGGCCTAGCTATAGGTGAAATGAAAATGTTTCGTCTTCCTGAAAACAGTTGGCTGTCATAAACATAAAGCATAAATCGACTGAACAAAACTGAGTTTGTGCATTGAATTAAACATGAAAATATAATAGTAAGAAAAATAAATAAAATACTTGATGATGCTTGAGACGTACCTTAAGTTAACGATAATTCAGTGTAAAATTCGTTTAACTAATCCTCAATATTCGAATACATTGCTTTAGGACTAATAATTTGTTGAAATATTTCGAATATGATTTCAAGCCAATAAGCTAACTATTCGGTAGGTCATGAAAAACGGTTACGCCTTTTACAAAGGTGCGAACACAAAATTGGCCTTACTTTAAAGGAGTCGACGCGACTACGCGAAGGCAAGGTAAGTGCCGATCGATTTCTGAAATATTACATTTGAATATCTTACGTACAACTTAATCATAAGTTAAATAATGAAATTATCTATACATAATACATATATACATGTATGTATATGTATGTATACAAGTATGAATTTCATATTCAATCAGTGCTTTACAATGATGCGTATTGTAAATAGTTTGTGTGACAAGTTGTGTTGATGGCAATTGTGCGCTTGCTGATGATTCGAGATACGTTACATTTCACAACTCCAGAAAATGGTTACGTAGGCATATGTGGTGGCAAGCACTCTAAAGTAATCCTGATGCGATTCGAGGCAAAGCTTAGATATAACTGGGCGGCATGAACTTTATATGTATGTGGGGGCGATTCGCCAGTTTACTTCGGCGATTCCGGCGGAGCGTTGGCGCTGCCAAAGAGCTCGTCGTAGGAGGGAGCTGCAATTGATTGGAGAATTAAAGCAATCTAATCCCAATGTAATCTCGTCGTAAGTCTTACGCAATGCGTGCGCGCCGGCTTGGTGGCGGGACTGCATATATGATCCAGATGCTGCCGACGTGGACGGCAGCTGGCTATAGCCGCTGGCTCCAGCTGGAGGCTGCGCTGGCGGAGGCGTCAAGGCAAGCAGCGTGTACTGCGGCGACTCGGGCAACGGGTACGGGGGCAGATGCGGCGGTGGATACGATTGCACCATCAACGGGCTGGAAGCATAAGGCATGTAGGGCACATTGGAGCTGCTGCGCAGGCTGGCCCGGGCCGAGGGGCTGCCAAACTGCGACGATTGCGAGCCGGATGTGTAGGACAGCTCCACGCCACCAACGGCCGGACTCAGCGTGGAGTCCGAGGCGGTGGAGTTCAAGGAACTGCACTCGCTATACACCGACGAATGCGATGGCGAGCCAATGGAAGAATCTAGTGTTGGATACACAGATGCAGTAACAACTGGATCGAAGGGATTACCAGGCGCAGCAGCGGCCGCCACAGCCGCAACCTCATCAATCCCCGGTGGACCATTGTCGGGACGTGGCGGCAGCGACGGACGCACCGAGCCCAACCTGGCGGAAACATCCTGCGAGTAGACCTTGAACGGCAAGTTGAGCACCAAATTCTTAAAGAACCCACGCAGGACAGCCTCAACGCGCAGCTCGTAGGATATGGTTATGACGCCGCTGAACTGCTCATCCGTTGGCTGTGCCGTGTCCGGCATCAGCAGCTCGTGGGCGAAGCTCCGTTCGCTCTTCTTGCTCACCGCACCCGTCTCCTTGCTGGCGATCGCAATGCACTCGACCTTTTGCACACGCAACGGCACATGACTGTAGTAAGTGACGTACTGCAGTATGCTAACGAAAGGCAATTTGTACAATTCTATTAGAATATCGAAACATGCATCAAATATGTATATTGATTCATAGTATGTATATAACGTGCGGACTGTGAGAGGTAAAAGGAAAAACAGCCCACACACCGGGAGCTTGCTCTTTCAAAATGCCTCTCTAGGGGAGAGATAGGTTTTCTCGTGTATATGTATTACGTGTCTCTATATTTGTACAGCTATGACAGCAGTCGGAAGTCACCTGAGAGATTTAAATACAAATAATCTTCTTGGTAGAGGATATCCTCTTGTCGCTCAATTTAATTTGATTAAGTAGTCTTTCTGAAAGACTTTCAGATAAATAGATGAAAAATCAGATTGCTAGTTAGAGGGTATTTGCTGCTCTTATACCTGTTCAAATATTCAAGAGATTCAAGCTTCAAAGTTAAGTTTAACACTGACAACACGTTTAAAAATCAGGTTCGATTTTGACAGGCACTTTAACCCTGACTTACTTGAAGCGCAGCTTCTCCACATTCGTCGTGCTGTTGTTCATGACGGTTACGCAGATTCTCAATGGTTCGCCGCGCACGGCAAAGTCCTCGGGCAGCAGGGCCAGCATGGTAATGGGCCGAGTGCCAAATAGGCTAATTGTCTTGGTGATTTGCTTCTCCAGCGGAGTGGGATTATTGCGACATGTCGATGGCAAAGGCATATTCTTCACAACCGTAAACGGTATGGTGTGCCGTTCATCAAAGCTCCAGGGTCTTTGAATGAGGACACGCATCTTGTACTTGATGCTGCCATGGCTACCACGGAAGCTCGAGGGCAACTCACGACCCAGCGCTACATTAAAGCTAAAAGTGTGCTCGCCGGGAGACAGTTCGAGCCCGCGAGGTTCGAATTCGGGCAGAGGCGTTTCGCTATGCTCGTAGATCTCTTTGCTGGTGTAGAAGAGACTGCGCGTGTATTCGTTGTTGTTGGAGTTTTTGCGCAAGATTTCCATCCATTTGCATTTGCCTTTGCCAGTCACCTGGATTTTAATAGCTGTGAAAAGACAAGCGTATTTTATTAGTTACGATACATTAAAACACACAATAGCGACATCTGTCGCAATTTTCAACAACTAGGCAACGCACAGCGTTACTGTTATATTGGTTTGTTTCTTGGCTAGCGAATTGAATTTACAGCTGGCATCCATCTAAGCTTTGCACTTATTCTTTAACTGAAGTATTTATTAATATTTTATTGAATCCGAGGCAAACATCAATTTACTATATCAAATATCAGTTTTTTACACATATATGTATTTTCTATGTATGTTCTTTTAAAAAATTGAGCTCAACAGCTGACGGTGATGCCATCTGCTTAGTAATACTGTTGGTTCGCGCCTTGGCTAAAGATAAAATCACATTTTTTTACTGTATGTGATTGACCCCACAACGTTGATAAATGAATTAAATAAAATAATAATTTTAAATTGGTACTTAATAATTTTTATATAGAATCCAATTATGTGCTTAGGTAGTTTTTTAAATTTTAAATAAACAAGATTATTTTTAAACGTGGCAGCACTAATGCATATCGATAGTTTTCTTAAAATCTTTTTAAAAAAAGAACAGCCAGAGTTGCCACGTAGTTAGTGAACAAAAAACACGATTTTTCATCGGGCATTGTAAAACATATATCAAGCCATTTAACTTAATTGTCTGAGGCTAAAACAGGCAAGTAGTATAAATATATGAATTCATTGTGCAGTAGCACTGACAAACGCATTTACCCAGCAATCAAATTTATCATGCGTTTTTTCAACAATTTTTTTCGTTTGCTTTTCAGGACATTTGCACACAGTGAAAATTGTAATGGACTGTAACTGAAGACTGCTGGTTAACAATATGAATGCCAACTATATATCTCGTGCACTGTGCTACCATGGCCAGCCATTACAGAAGATCTGGGACGATGAGCGCGGCGTCGAGGATCTACGCCGGCTAAATCTTACGCAGCCCAACTACAGCATTTACCAAGAGCGACAGAAGTATTTTACATTTCAGGAGCGGGCCAAACGTTTGAAAATCCATCAGTTCCTGGCAAGAAAGGCAGCGGATCTGTATGACCGGCAGCTGGTAGGCAATGTGATGGAGGACTCGTGGTTAGCTCAAATGAGCAACTGCTATGCCCCACAGCCCCCGATCGAGTTCTATTTGAACCCGAAGGACAAGCGAAAGGCATGGGCGTATCGAATGAGTGCCCTGAAACAGGGAGACATTGTGTTTGCTTCGGTGCAAAAGGTTGTACCGAACGCGAACCGAATCATAGTCAAACCGTTGTGCACAGCAGAGCCAATGCACTTCTACCTAGCTGATATACCCATCAAGGTGCGCAAGCAATGAGCAGTAACTGTTCGGATATATTTAAATGGCAAATTTATTTTAGGCGATCATCATGCAAGACCATTGGGGTCCTTTGCCACTGGACAAACAGGGGAATCCACAACCATTTTCTATCAACGATTTTCTACGCTGCGAAGTTTGCAGCGTGTCGGCGGACGTGGAACGCTTGACTCTGGGCATGCTGGGCGTCTACAATAAGACGTCCTCTGATCTCAAGCTGGGCCTATGTGATCTGACAGATTTGCCCAAATACTATCGGTGTGTGATCCTGGTCAATATCATTTACCATTCCCATTCATTTAACATTTCATGATTTGTGCTTAGTCAAATACGTAATCTAGAGCCAGGCAGTGCACCGCACTACGAGGATCAGTTAAATGCAGCGCTGGAATTTGAGAATCCCAACTGTGATGTGCTCTTCCAATTGAATGGACTGCAGCCCAATGAGAATCTTACGTTAATGAGCCACATTAAGCACGGCTTTCCCGAGTCGGATTATGCGCCGGAACTGCGGCAGAAGCAGGCTTCCCAATGGGCATTCCGGTAAGTGTTGAATAAACCTAACTCACGGCTGGTCGCTAATATTGTGTAGCTGACCAGCCCTGAATTGGCAGACGTTTAATAGCTAAGATATGCATTAGCATATGTATATATAATTATGTCCGTATATTCATTGCAAACACACACACACACACACTATCAAACCCACACACTGAAAAACTCGCACAATATAATATCAGCTCCGTGGCTGATGGCATTGAGCACTTTAAGAATGGCCAACAAGTCGAGGCCTTTCAGTGCCTAAACAAGGCCCTGAACATTGATCCGCGTAATGTCGAAGGCTTAGTGGCGCGCGGTGCATTGTACGCGAATCGTGGCAGCTTCTTGAAGGGTCTGAAAGACTTTGAAAAGGCGCTAATTTTGAATAAGTACCATGTGAATGCGCGTAAATATATGGGCGAAACACTGGTGGCACTCGGACGCAGCTATGAGGAGGAGAACCGCATACCGGATGCTATCAAGGCCTACAGCGATTGTCTGAATCTATTGCCCCAACATGAGCAGGCGCGCATATCCCTTGATGCACTACAGCAGCACCGAGCCTCTGCAATTGGCGGCACCAGTGCCAGCTCTAATCCCCTGGCCGTGCAACGCAGCACCGAATTGCTCAATTTGCCCAACGCAGCGGGCGGAACTGTGAACCTTGCCTCCTCGGACGAGTCCAGTTCCTCTAGTGCCAGTGACAACGACAACGACAGTGAAGAGCACCGTAAGTGTCAGCTATTTGGCTACCAGAATTCACTTCAACCAAACTATTTTATATTTTAGCTGTCAAATCGCGTTCCCATCTGCCTGTAGAGCAGGACAAGAATGCCATTACCGATTCCCTGTCGGCCAACGAATTCAAGCTTGACGACGACGACACTGTGACCAGTGTGCGTCGGCTGTTGCGCGAGGCCAGCAAGCATAAGAAATCCAAAAAGAAGGGTAAAAAGAAGAAAGACAAAGACAAGGAACGCAAGGAGAACAAGAAATCTAAGTCAAAGTCAGCGGATGAAGTTGAGCCACTCACAAGCACAGAGGCCGCACTCGAAATGCTCAAGAAAATTGATCATGCGGCGGCGTTCAGGTAATTGCGCGTATGACTTCATAAGCAGATCAAAGAACAGATTGTGAAGGGCCTATGGATTGAGAAAGTGTTCATTTAACATATTGATTGCTGTTAAAAGCCCCATTCATGATCTGATCTTTGACCCGCTTTGACTGCCCGCAAATAAAATTGATTTAATACTTGCGCTCTCCCATGCATGACGAATTAGCCGGAATAAGTATGCTAAGTGAGTCGCCTTTTGGAGCTGTCACATTTTATCTGTTTCCTTTTTACCAACAACCTTTGCAGGATCATGAGCACCAGCAGCAGCGATGCCCAGCGGAAGGCTCAGCTGCAAATGTATTTCAAGCAAATGCAACGCCCAGAGACGCCCCCACCTCCGCCTGCGACTGCACCAACCACATTGCGTAACCAACCATCGTCATCAGCGGGAGGAGCAGGATATAACCTGATGATGGGACCAAGCACTTCTAAATATGCGGCCACTGCAGCTGCCCACTTGGACGACGATCACCCGCCGCCTGCGCCCAAATACCATATGCAGCAACAGCAACAACAACAGCAGCAGCAGCAACAAAAGCTCTCTTTTCAAATTAAGAAGCGTCCGCTGCAGATGGACAAATTCGGCTTGCTGCGTCTGGCCACGCCGCTTAGCTCGCATTCACAGAGTCGCAGTCGTAGTCGTAGTCGTTCTCCCAGGCGACGCACGAGAAGCCGCTCTCGTGACCGACGCTCATCGCGTCGGCGCGGCGGCAGCTCTCGTTCCCGCAGTCGTAGCAGGAGCCGCAACTCTCGAAGCCGCTCGCGCTACTCGAGATCGAGAAGACGACGCACTCGTAGCCGTAGTCGGAGTCGCAGTCGGAGTCGCAGCTATTCGCCCGTTCGTTATGGCGGCGGAGGACAGCGCTACAGAGGACGTGGATTCAAGCAACGCTTTGGAAATCGTCGCTCTCGCTCACGTTCCTATGGCCGAGCACGACGCACGCCGTCGCCGTTCGTGCCGCGTCGTACACCGTCGCCGTTTGTGCAGCGTCGAACGCCTTCGCCCTTTGTGCCACGCCGCACACCATCGCCAGCCTCACGCTACCGACGCACTCGCTCTCGCTCACGCAGCTACAGTCCACGACGCCATCATGGGCCCATGCGTTATACACCGCGCGGTCGGGGGCGTGGCCGTGGACGCTTTCAGAATCGCTGGCACTTCGACAAGCGGAACAATGGTCGGCGGTTTAGTCCTACACGGAGCGTAAGTCCACCCGGAGACGGGCCCACCATCGAGGAGGTGGACGAAATGATCAAAGAAGCACAAAAGGAGCGCAAACAAGGCATTATTGAGAGCGACAAGGATATACTAAAAAAGAAAGCCACAAACACAGGCAGCGACAAGGCCTAAATATTCAACTACAGTCGCACATCCAGCGTTGAGTTCTATTAGGTATGCTTAATAGTCACTCCAAATGTAATTGATATCCGTTAAATCAACTAAAATAATACCATGGACACCAAAATAAAGATGCTTGCAAAGCAAATTTGTTGCATGGTATGCATGCGTTACAAATACAGTCGAAATTCTACTTTTCATAATTTTTTAAAATATAAGTTATGCTTCTTATAATGTCCTGTATAGATATTCCGCGAGGGTAAGCAAAACTTTTTTAACATACCTGTTATTTGAATAATAAAAAATAAAAAGAACATTCAAATTGTCTCAGCAACTAAAAATAATAAAATACATATATATATATATATATATATTTATATATATATATATATATATATATATATATATATATATATATATATATATATATATATATATATATATTGGTTTTTGTCCGTCTTGCTGTCCGTCCTTCATAGTCGGTAACGACCGACTATAATTTCTTTTATTTACTTAATTTTTTTTTTATAAAAAAAAATAAAACACTTTTGTTTATTATTTGTATATAATTGAAGTAACATTTCCTATGCGAAAGTAATGTTTACCTAGAACATTATCAATCCACATACACACATACCTATATGCTTTACGGTATTTGTTTACAGGGTATATCTGCGAATTGTTACCGATATCAACAGTTGATACATTTCATTGTGTTTTTAGCTTACTGCTCACACACTGACACATGTGCAATTAAGTTTCTATTAATAACAACGCGTGGTGCGCTCCTCTCCCGCGCTCTCTTACAACCACAGAAAACAAACTGTGATTGCTCAAACCGGCTATTCACACTTGGCGCTCTCTTATGCACCAATACATGTGGACTCCACCATGTGGAGCCCAAAACTAGCAGAGAGCGAGAGAGGGTCGTAGCTTTCGATGTGTTAGTGCACCACAGTTACTGCAGTCGCCTAACAGAAAATCGGACGAGCAACGCGCATAAAAAGTCTGGACACAAAACGAAGTTCAAACCGAACCCGAGATAAAGCGTATACCCCCGTTTGAATTCAGTTGATATTTGCCTGCCGGCAACAGCAGAAGCAGATTTTGATACCCACATCAGTGGGGGAATGTGTGTGTCTGATTGTGTGCCTATGTTTGTGTGTGTATATTTGTTAGCGCACAAGATTTCGATTTAGAATAATACGCAACAAATTCTAATAATTATTATAATTAGTACGCGAGTTAAAATTGAATACAAATAATCAACCGTAACAGGTAGTGATCTACATTTACCGGTTATTAAAAATATATATATATATATATTTAACTATAAAAGAATTTTGGGTAAGTAAAATAAGGAAGCAATAAAAAATTGTCATTGCTTATTTACATAAGTGCTTAATTTGCGTTCAATTCGAAATGCGAATGAATGTGAAAAGCAAAACTATGAAATGCAAGAAAATTGCGAAAACAGAATTAAGATGCCGAGCAAAACAACACGCGGCGACATGGGCTTTTGTTTGGACTTTGAACGATAAGAGCGCACCCACCACAACAACAAGAATAGCGAGACACAATAAAACCAACAACTACGAGAAGACAAAGAACTTGAAAAAGCCACGCTTGTAGTTGTTGTTGTGAATGCGCTACACTATGGTTGTCATGTGAAGGCTTATGGGCAGGAAAAGGCCATAGGTACGAGAGACAAAAAATAAAGATTAGCACTTTTATGATTTGTTATTTTTGTTATTATTGTTAGGGCTTATCAAATGTCCCAACTTATATTTATATTTAATACTGAAAGCCAGCTAATGTACTAAAATACTATTAATGTAAGAAGGGAACAGGAAATATTTCTTTAGCACCTCGCTTGATAAAAAAATAATTAAAAATTTAAAACTTTTTATTGATTTTTCCTATTAATATGATCTATCGAAATAATTATAATAAAAAATAGAATATTTCAAAGTTCTCAGCTCGTTATCAAAATAGACAAATAATCATGCAAATGAACTAATTTTCTATTTATATGTCTTTCAGCGTAAATTCAATAAAAATATCATTTATTCATTATGTATACGAAAATATTTCGTGCTGTGATAATCGGCGCTCCCGGATCGGGAAAAGGCACCATCTCGGATCGTATTGTGAAGACGTTCGGGTTTCTCCACATTTCCTCGGGGGACATTCTGCGCCAGAATATCATCAAAAATACCGACCTGGGCAAGAAGGCGCAACAGTACATTGCCTCCGGTCAGCTGGTACCAGATGATATTATGACCAAGACAATGATCGCCCGCATCACCGAGGTGGGCAACAAATCCTACATTTTGGATGGCTTTCCCCGTAATAGTGCCCAAGCCGATATTTTGGCGGCACGTGAACAAATTGATGCCGTTATCAACTTGGACATTCCACATGATGTGATCATTGAGCGTGTCAAGCATCGTTGGATACACGCCCCATCCGGACGTGTCTACAATATAGGCTTCAACGATCCGAAGGTGGCGGGCAAGGATGATATAACTGGCGAGCCACTGACTCAACGCGAGGACGACAAACCGGAGGTGGTGTCCAAGCGTTTGCAACTCTACGATGAACTAATGGGTCCCGTGCTGGCCTGGTATGCTCAACGTGGTCTGGTAACCAGTTTCAAGGGTCGCGAAACTAAGGAGATTTGGCCACGCGTCGAACGTTTTCTCAAGGACAAAGTCAACATGGGTTAAGAGGAGTAGGGTATTATGGCAACAACGAAACAAACACTTCAATTAAGTGCACAAATTTTATTCAATATTGATAGGCAGCTGTTGCTAAGATGTGTTCAATTAAGGTCTAACATATATATTAGATTTATATATATGTTGTGCGCGATAGAGTAGGGCTAGTAGAAGGGGGTTTACGGTTCATTGAAACTAATCAAATGTAATTGCGAAGCCTTACAACGTAAAAACGAATCAAAATAATAAAATGTGTCCAAATGTATATTTTCTTTGCCATATACATGTGTATACACTGATTATGAGCTATATAACCCATCCAAAACATTCCCCTAATAAAAATAAAAATGTTTTGTTTTGATATGAATATTATATATATAAATTTATATGTATGTACGTGTATAAACGCTTCTAGGTAGGTGCCCTGATAATAAATCATTTCCTTTTCTTGTTTTGTAATATTGCTCATTGATAACGTAGTTGCTGATTTTCACATGGGGCCATAATAGATATGGCAAAATACTATTTTTGGCCCACGTAACACAGAACACTTATTTTATAATAACGAAATTTACGATGTATGGTTTCATTTATGCGCATCACTCGAACGCCTTGCTTGTTGGTGTGTAGGGCACAACAGCTGTCAAATGTAGCACTCTCGAATTCTCTCTCACACAAACACGCGCAACATAGATGAAGTACATAATAGTGAAGCTAACCAAGCAGACAGAAGCCATACTGCTCTTTATCTGTCACACACACTCTCTCTCTCTCGCTCTCTCTCTCTCTCTCTCTTTCGTTTCTCTTATATTTCTCTTCTCTAGCATTAACTACGATTTGTGTAAAACTGCATGTTAGGTGTAAACAAAATGCTGATGCATTTAATGACGATATATTCAGTTACTAACAGGCTACTGTTTTTATTCATAGCTTTGATAGAAGCAGCTGCTTAGCTGTAGTAAGTAATGCAGTAATATCGCACAAGTATTGATACGAATTGATAAATGCAATACTTTGTTGTTTTTCCAATTTCATGCACTTGTTCAATGCTCGCAAAGTTATCAAAGCAATGCTACAGTAAGGTGGAGACATTTTTTTAGCCAGCACTGTCTTGAGAGCAAAAGCTCTCTTCATCTGATAGACCATTATTACGGCATTTTTAGCAAACACATACAAACATACCCGCACGCACATATTCAGGGAGAACGTTTACTCGCTTACACTACACCTGCACCCTGCACGCCGCTCTCTAAGTGAACCCGCGCGTAACATTTCCTGAAACAAATGACCCCACAAACAAGAAGAGCAATTACCGAATGCAAGCAATTGGCCCCTATCGATGAATAATGCCGAATTGAAGGAATTTACAATCACAAAACCAAGAGTAACAAAACGCACAAATAAATAAAAATGCTGTAAGTGCTGAGTTTCGTTTGTGCTGATGTTAACCATCTTCTTTGTTTATGCCAATGCGGCCATAACGAAACCATGATGACAATGGACAGAGCAAAATCAGAAAACTTCACTACTGACCGCAAATTGTAGTCTGACAGGCACTGACTCACACATGATGCAAGCTCCGCTTGTGAAATATTTAATAATAAGAGTAATAGCGATTTAAATTTACCTCGTATTTTGGTACGCTTGTTGAGATTCATCCAAATCTCTCCACGAATGACCTGGCCGGCATAAAAAATGCGTTCTGGATTGTCCAGTCGAATGCATAGTCGCTCACTTTCCATGATGCTGCTGTTGCTACTACTACTACTTCTCTCATTAAATACTCATCCAAAAATAACATAGAAAAGGCCACATTTGAGCGGCCTCCTTGGTATCACTGTGCAGAACTGCAACTACAACACTATATTCTTCTTATTTAATGTGATAAGTTGAGCACAACACTTCAGCTGACAATATACAGACGAATAATAAATTCATTTACGCGCACTGCACTCCGTTCAAATTAAATTAATCACATCAAACATCTTTAATTATTTAAGAAAAGCAACTAAAAACGTTGTTGCTTTTGTTTTAGCTTGTGACACGATAACGATTAACGATAACATTAACATTAAATCAGCTGGCTTTCAATTGTCATAGCGTTGCCACCAGGTGAGCAGCTTAAGCGCTAAAAGTTTATATATTTAAAAATGAGATAAGCAGCAAATTTTGCCAAGCAAACAATTTATTGCTGTATTTTGGACACGGCCAATTAGTACTCAATTGCAGGGCTGCAGTCTGCTAAGGTAATTCCCCGCGTAAACAAAGAGTGGCACACACACACAGTTAGCGCTCACAGCATTCGCAGCATATCTGAACTTATTAATCGGATTCAGCTTCAGTATTAATTTGAAATTGCTCGCGTTCAGCGGTCGTGGTCGTGGACGCAGCTCATCAGTTGTGGTTGTGACTTCTCCTACTCGATTGTGTTCCGCGTCGCTTGCCACAGTCAATAAAAGAATAAACATTCCAATAGAAAAGCCAGTGCCTGTTGTTACCAAGGTCACGACAGGATGAGCAGCAAAGTGAATTTTAGCTTCGATAGCGTCTTGGGCGTCTACTATGCCGGCCAGATCGTATCCGGCACAGCCGAACTCATCACAGAGCGCCCCAAAACCATACGCTGTAAGTTCTTTATACCCAAACACGCATATAATATTTGATTGTGGCTAGCATGACGTCATGTTGCCCCCTACTCCGCATACAAAAATGGCCTGGGTTGGTGTCTGGAAGGGGGCCTGGGGCCTGGGGCCAGACCCTACATTAGTATTCGAGCCGTCATTGTTTTTTTGTTACTTGTTATTGTTGTTTCTGCTCGCTTTGTTATGTGTGTATATCTTTTGTATTGAGCCGATAGCTATTCCTCATATATATAAATATACATATCTCCATATATATGTTTCTGTGTCGGTTATTTAATATTGTAGCGAGAGTGAAGAAAAAACTAGTTTTTCTTCGAAAAGTGTGCGTGCCGTTGAGCAAATGAGTCGGCTCGGCTGCTGCTGTACTTTGATTTGAAAATGAACAATTCGCTTAGGCCTCATAAAACATAAAAAATTAAAAATAAACAGAGCTAAGAACTTGAGTAGTCAAAGGAATGGTAAGTTTTAGTATTTCCGCATTAACCTGAAATAAATGATGGCAAAATTATGCTCGAGACTGGTTTTCGAATAGAATTTGATTCTCTAAAAAGTCAGGGTCAGTTCAGATAACTGCGAATTAAACGCAATTGAACCCGATGGAAACGCAGCTTGATCTGTGCGCCGCCCACATGGCGTGCAGCTTAATAGTATTACAAAGAAATTAAATCCAATTACGCGATTCGCTCTCTTGCAGCCATCTATATAACCGTGAACGGTTTCGTGGAGACGCGTTGGCAGGAGAGTGTCGAAAAGCCTGGTGCTGATGGCAAGCTGGTCAAGGCACTGGAGACGTATACCACCACGGAGATCTACTACAGCAGCGATAAATATGTGTACGGCCAGAGCGGAGGATCACAACTGGAGCTGCCCCAGGGCAAGTATGTCTTTCCCTTTCAGGCCACTATACCGCCCCAAGCGCCGACCTCTTTCAATGGCACGCACGGACAGGTGAAACATGAGGTGACCTTGACCATAGATCGCGCGGTGCGATATAATAATATATTCAAGCAGTGTTTTACGGTCATACTGCCAAACGATTTGAATGCGAAGCCCGAGCATTTGGTAGGTTTGACATGAAAGGCAATATTACAGATGGTATAATCCTTGTGCTTGACCTTTTAGCAACCCTTGAAGCGCATCGAGGAGAAAACCTTTTGGTGGGGCTCCATATTTGGCGGTAACAAGCCCATGGTTATGGACGTGAGCACTTCGTACAGCGCCTATGTTCCTGGCCAGAAGATCAACTTTCACATCGTGCTGGACAACCAAGCGGATGTTCAGTGCCAGGATGTGAAGGTGCGTCTGTTCAAGAACGTGACCTATCGCGGCAAAGCGGGCGATAAGGAGCAATTGAAGACCACCGAGGTGCGTATAGCCGATAAGCACTGTGGCGAGGTGGATAAGAACAATAAGGCGAAATTCGATGAGTTTCTAATGGTGCCACCCACAACGCCGACAACAATGAACGAACGAGGTCCGATTCGGGTTAGTTACACTCTTCGTTTCATTGCCAAAACATTCCGCTTGCATGGCGGCGGGGATCTGGTAGTAGATTTTCCACTGGTCATTGGAACTGTGCCATTGCATGGCAGTGCAGACGACAAAGGGCCGGGACAGAAGACAGAGGCACAGCCTAACACGAACGGCAGCTATCAAGTGATGGGTAGGCAGCCTATACAAGCTTGTTTTTGATTATAAAATAATTCTTTGATCTTTTCTTTAGTTGCACCCACCTTCCAAGAGGATGTATGCACAGAACACTTCGAGTCGAACACGTATAAGCCACGTTATCCCGTCTATATACTCAGTGCTCAGCCGACAAATGCGAATGATGCTAGGTCGCCATTGCCCAGTCTTTATCCAAGAGCCGCGGATACTCTGCCTGCACCATCAGTGAATTACACACCAAATCCTGTGTCGCCAGTAGCAAATCCGTCGACAGGAGTTCAAAAGGCGCCGCCATATCCAGTCCAAGCACCTGCAGCTGTGCCAGCTGTTGGCAATAATTTTGAAGTGCTCGGCTTCAGCATACCACCAGGCTATCAGCCCACAGCTAGTGCACCGGCTGATGCTTCCGGCAACATTGGTTGGAAGTAGTTATTGTGTAAACTATGTATTTATGTATTAGAAGCACATTTTTTTATAGTTATTTAAATAAATATTCGCGGGCATACGCCAAATGGCAGCACCGAAATAAACGAAAAATATCGATATATCGGTAAAAAGCTCAATTTTTCAATTTTTCAGCTGGTGCGCACGGCAACAGCTGTTCGTGGCATGCACTTGACGTAACTTGAGGCCAAGTTTTGTTTTCAATTTGAAATTAGTTTTAGCCGAAAAGCGCTTCGGAACCGGTTTGTAAACTCTTTCACATAAACTGCAGCAACCTCAGCTAGGCCTCAACATACAGTTATTTCTCATACATTGACAAGCGCTGAGCAAAAGAAAGTTTTGACGCAATAACATGGCCGTTACTTGTAATTTGTAATGAAGAAGCGTCGTCGTGCGGCCGCTCAGCTAAACAGTTACCGCTGCACTCTGACAGCGAGCAGTCGAATATATTGACGTGCTTAACTAAACTGAATTTTCGGCATATTTGTTAGGTGAGCAATTCCAATTTCTGACATGCATATTAAATGCAATGGCTTTATCTTCGTTTTCTGGCCAATAGCGTCAGCCCTGCCAAGCAGACAAGACAACGGCTTCCACAGCAACAACAAGAAAAGTGAAATCGCTGATAAGACGATAATCTGTTACCCATCCCTGAATGAATGAATTAGTCCGTATATCAATTCTTACTGAAGCCTAAATCAAATTGGCGCCCTCGCAAGTGTAGAGAAACTTGTAGTAACCACAAATTGGAAAAGGCACGTCGGGTGAAACAAACGATTAAAGCGTGCTTCGACGAGCATGACACCTTGTAAGTTCACCCTCTGATCTCAATTTCATCGCATCGTTATTTCACACATTAATTTGGCAATCATTTGATGACTATGCAAACATTTTGGTTGGGCCACTGGGCGGGGCGCACCTTGAATCTGTTTTCAGTGGAGCGACAGCGGCAGAGCTCCAAAACTATTTTGTTTGTTTAACAGCAAATTAATTCCGCTGTTGTTGTTCATATGATTTACAGAAATGCCATTGAAGACGCAAACGCTGAAGAAGACGCAGTCGCAGCCGCAACCGCAGCAATAAAAGAGAAATCGCACACACTCACAAGCACAGCCATTGACAACGCATCGGTTGAGCCAGCTTGAATCGACAGCCAGCAACATGACGCCGGCGGTAACAGGCAGCACAACATGTACCAAGCCTACAGGCCCAGCGGTCAGTCAGCGGCGTAAGCACAGCGGACGTGAGCAACTGCAGCAAATAATTGCCGGTGGCTTATCAGCAGCTATTACACGCTCCACCTGCCAGCCATTGGATGTTCTTAAAATACGTTTTCAGCTACAAGTGGAGCCGTTCAAAGCGACTGCTGCATCGATACAGTCATCCTCCAAGACTGACCTCCCATTGCATTCCTCCAAATACACATCCATCCTCCAAGCTGTGCGCACCATTTACCGGGAGGAGGGCCTGTTGGCCTTCTGGAAGGGTCACAATCCCGCTCAGGTGCTAAGCATTATGTATGGCATCTGCCAGTTCTGGACATACGAGCAGCTAAGCCTTCTGGCGAAACAAACCAATTACCTCAAGGATCATCAGCATCTTTCAAATTTCATGTGCGGCGCTTCTGCTGGAGCGGCAGCAGTTATCATTTCTACACCGTTAGATGTCATACGGACACGTCTTATCGCCCAGGACACTAGCAAAGGATATCGGTAACATAGATATTCTTATAATCTTATATATTTTGTTAATAATTCACAACAATTACAGTAATGCAACACGGGCCGTCACTGCCATCGTACGTCAGGAGGGGATCCGTGGCATGTATCGGGGCTTATCTTCAGCCCTCTTGCAAATCGCCCCTTTGATGGGCACCAACTTTATGGCCTATCGTTTGTTCAGCGAATCGGCGTGCAAATTTTTCGAAGTGGACGATCGTACCAAGCTGCCTACTTGGACTCTCTTGATGCTGGGAGCTTCCTCGGGCATGCTATCGAAAACAATTGTGTATCCCTTTGACTTGGTCAAAAAACGACTGCAAATCCAGGGATTTGAGCAAAATCGCCAGACGTTTGGACAAACACTAAAATGTAATGGGGTTTGGGATTGTCTTCAGCTGACGGTGCGACAGGAGGGTGTGCGGGGTCTCTACAAGGGCGTTGCTCCCACGCTCCTCAAATCCAGCATGACAACGGCATTGTACTTTAGTATTTACGACAAGCTAAAACAGGTGCACTTCTGGTAGGTGCGAATTAACAATCTTTTTCAATATAGAAATTAAGTAGTGAAAAAGCTCACAGCACAGAATCTATTTTTATATGCTATTTACAAATAACGCTGTAAATGATATTAAGCATAGTGTCTCTGTTAATTAGTTATTAGCACGGGTTTATTTTATGTTGATAGGTTTATCTATAAGGTAATACTACGCGCAAACTCATAAACTTTATGCACAAATGCATAAGTTCTATGGAAATTATGCTATTATTTTTTATTTAAATGAAGCACGGACACGAAATATAAAATATTTTATTTGTATTGAAATATAATTTCTCATCAAGTTTTATAAAACTGGTTTATAAACACACGCTGAATAATATATTCCACAAAGTGTGGTTCAAATATATTCATAATTTAAATATTTCGAACAATTTTCTATATAAATAAATAAATATATTAAAGAAATCTTGTTCCTAAATATATAACGTAATATAGTAAGTTATAAGGGCAAATGACTAAACCTTTATATATATGTATATATATTAAATTTATAGGGTATTTAGCCTTTTTATATATATATATATTAAATTTATAGGGTATTTAGCTTTTTGGCATTAGCTTAGTTGCGTATTTTTTGAAAGCTTGGTTCCATTGAAATATCGAAGCTTTTACTACTAATTGTGAAATTGGTAATTTAAAAGCTGCGATTCATTCATTTGATTAACAACTAGAATCTAGTTTTGTTCAGCAGGAGCCCGTAAAAATTCACATACTACCAGCGATGACGAGTTTGGGATTGAATTAGCAATAAAGAAAAGTTCTAATATTCCAAAAATTATTTAATTAATTAAATTATTTTAAAGGTATTATATTGAACTCATCAATGGATTTGCTTCGTTGAT
Source organism: Drosophila arizonae (assembly GCF_054131065.1). Classification (NCBI taxonomy): domain Eukaryota; kingdom Metazoa; phylum Arthropoda; class Insecta; order Diptera; family Drosophilidae; genus Drosophila; species Drosophila arizonae. The sequence goes on along the minus strand of NC_142922.1, from coordinate 14,568,112 downwards.
AAATTATGTGCGGAATCAGGTCAAATAACATAATCTCGAATCAGCCGTCATCCGTCGCTATAGCATAAACTAGTTATTTATAAATGTATGTCTGTATATTTTATGCAAATGCTGCTATACATCTTTTAGCGATAAGTTATTTCCAAATTGCTAATCAACAAAGATTATGATCGTAAATAAAGCACATATGTACTTACTTAGACATCGATGTTGACAGCTGGGCATCTCTGGGCAATTTTTAAGTCTGTAGCGTTTTGTAGAAACCGGCACCAGACTATCTACGATGCCCAGGGATTAAACCAGAAGTTTAGAGGGTACGATAAGGAGGGTCAAGTTAAACTCGATGCAGACTCAATCGACTGTATATACGTTATTCATATGATGAAATGTGTTTCAAACACAAGTGCAAGGCTGTGTAGCACCCCAAAATTTAAATATAAATAGAATACCCACGATGTTTGTACTGCCCCGATCTCATCGCAATAATCCCATGCCATGCGTTGATTTATTGCATCGCATTTTAGTGAATAGTTACTCTGGCGAATTCAATACTATTTTAAGAAAGAAAATAAAGAAAAGTTGATAATACCACTGACCAGTGATAATACGAATGATGTAGAAACGGACAAAAGTTATCGCAAGAATGTTGCCACTGTAACCGCAATTGCAATCGAAAATACAATATCGATACTTTGTGAAATTTAACAGATCAACATGCAAAAATTGCAATCAAAACAAAATGACAAAAAACACACGATTTTTCTCAATCACCGGCAATTAATAAATAAAGCTTACGCGGCTGGAGAACCTAACTATGAAATATATGAATTAAAGTCACAGTTGTTTCACTTTCAGCCAAAAATAGCCCAACAGTCACAGCAAGACCTAAAGAAGCGGAAACGCAAATTCACCGAAGATGAAAACAATGAATCCGAGGATTCAATTCTGGAGTACCTGGAACAGCTGCCTGATGCAAAAGTGGACAATTTGTCACCACTGCCCCGCTACTGGGAAGAAAAGTACGGACTGCCTCAAATGCATGGCAGCAATATGAGCGGTCAATTTCAAAAGTATCAAACAAAGGAAAAGACTTTTATAATACCGCATGCAACTCGCTTTTACAACAATAACGTGGATCAGCTAACCACATTATTGCCACAGCTGTTGCCCAGCTATGATATAATTGTGATTGACCCACCCTGGCGCAACAAATACATACGTCGTTTAAAGCGGATAAAGCACGAGCTAGGCTATGCCATGATGGACAATGAGCAATTGGCCCTGTTGCCATTGAACCAACTCACACATGAGCGCACCTTAGTGGCCATTTGGTGCACGAACTCCAACCTACACCAAACGATGCTGGAAACAGAGTTACTGCCACGTTGGCAACTACGTTTACTGCACAAATTACGCTGGTACAAGCTTAATACGGCACATCGACTCATTTGCAAGTTAAACCAAACGGATGCCACACAAAAACAGCCCTACGAGCACCTCTATTTGGCCTGCCACGCGCAGAGCGATGGGGCATATGCCGCAGACTTGCAACAAACTGAATTCCTGCTCAGCGTGCCCAGCATTGTACACTCGCACAAGCCACCGCTCCTGGACTGGTTGCGTCCCCACTTGCAGCTTGAGCAGGATCAAGTTGAGCCCAATTGTTTGGAACTGTTCGCCCGCTATTTGCAACCACAATTTACGTCCATTGGCATCGAGGTACTTAAGCTAATGGATGAGCGTTTGTACGACCAAGTAATAAAGGGAAGCTAATAATTCAATAATTTTGATTTTCTCTTTCTATATCAGTAAATATCAGACGATCTAAAAGACAGTTAAGCAAGCAAGATATTTGAGTTATTTTTGGTTTATTACCGTTTTATTTGTGTGCTGTTAATGAAAGCAAATGCAACAAGAATTTTGTATATGAGGGAACTGGCGAAATGTTAGACATTTGTGTGTGTGCGTGTGTTTATGTGTGTGCACACGCTTTGCTTGTGTTTGTGTGTTAAATTAAGTATTAAAATATTAAGAATTATTAATACAAATGTATTTGTTGTTCACTGCCTACTCCTGACCCTGAGCCATGGCTGCTGGATTGGTCGGTTCGTTGCCGCCACGCTTCTTCGATCCAGATACAATGTCATCTATGCGCAGCAGCAGAATAGCCGTCTCCACTGCCGTCTTGTAGGTCTGCAGTTTGACGGCAAGCGGCTCCCAAATGTTCTTCTCATTCATGTCGACAATCTCACCGGACTCGCCATCAATGCCCCAGGCACAGACTCCGTCTCCGGTGTGAGAGGCGTGCTTGGCACGCAGAGCGGTCAAGGCGCGAATAGTATTGGCACCGCAATTCTGGGCCAGTGTGCGTGGTATAATCTCCAAAGCACGCGCCACGGCAGTGTAGGGTCCTTTCACCTGCTTACGGGTTAGTAGCTGAGATGCTGCCATTTCGACAGCACCGCCACCGGCCACCAAACGTGGTTCAAGCACTAGATTGCGTGCCACATGAAGGGCATCCTGCAGATTGCGCTCCGTTTCGTTGAGAATGTCTTTGCTGGCACCGCGCAGCAGTATGGTGCAGGCCTTAGGATCCTTGCACTGAGTGACAAATGTGAAGTACTCGTCACCAATTTTCTTTATCTCGAATAGTCCGGCACCAGTGCCCACATCCTTCTCTGTCAGCTCCTCAGTACGGTTCACAATGGTAGCACCGCAGGCGCGAGCAATGCGCAAATTGTCCGTCTTGCGTAGACGTCGAATGGCAGTGATGCCCGCCTTAAGCAGATAATGCTGTGCCAGATCAGAGACACCCTTTTCAGTGAATACCAGATCCGGTTTTACGGCAATAATATCAGCACAGACGCGCTGCACAAACTCTTCTTCGATTTGCAGCATGCGAGTAAAGTCCTGCTCGCCAATGATTTCAACATTGGTTTGGCTCTCGCCCTTTTTGTATTCAAGTGAGCAATCCAGCAGTACGATGCGTGGATTCTCAATGTACCGGCGCATTTTGGGATGTGTTACGTCCTTGTTGAGCATAACACCTTTCAGCACACAGGAATCTTCAATAGCGCCACCAGGAATCTTCTCCACCTTTGCATAGCTATATACATTATGAAATTAAGTTAACTTTTAGATCAGATCCTTGTATTTAAACTACCTACCGCTTAATATCCACCTCCAATCGACCGTTCTCATTCAGCGTCACAGTCTCAACAGCATCCAAAGCAATCTTCACAGCCATGTCAGACCACTTGCCAATGAATTTGGTGCCAACGCAGGCCTTGACCACATCAGCCATTTTGGCTTTATCCTTGACATCCAACTGGACACTCAAATTGGTCTGCAAATGATTGACAATGTCCTCGAGGGCCTCACGATAGGCTCGAATGATCACTGTTGGGTGGATTTGCTGTTGCAGGAATGGCTCGGCGGCGGCTAGCATTTCACCAGCCAGGACAATCACAGAGGTGGTACCATCGCCAACCTCTTCATCTTGCGTACGAGCAATTTCAATCATGCTCTTTGCTGCTGGATGCTGCACAGTGATCTCACGCAAAATTGCATTGCCATCGTTGGTCATCACAATACCGCCCATGGGATCCATCAGCATTTTCAGCATGGCCTGGGGGCCCAAGCATGTGCGTATCACATCGGCAATAGCCTGAAATTATCATTAATTTTACAATGTTGCAAACAGATGGCCAAATTTGTTCGATAGACGCAAAGAGACATGTGAGTCACAAGCATTACACACATACTGTCACACACGCACACACACACATACCTTTCCGGCTTGAATATTCTCCAACTGCACTTTGCGGCCCGATTCTCTTTTTGTGTTTTGACCTAAACGACAATATTAAGATAGTACATAGTCAGAGTTCAATTAAATTTTAGAACTTACTCAACACGAGTATTGGTTGCTGTCCACCAAACATGTTTCTTGTTATTTTTGATCAATTTCTATGTGAAAATAATAGAACTCGTGCCTCGCGTTTCGCTATTGCCGCTGCTCAAAAGAGAATGAATGACGTTTGTTTTTGAGGTTAGAAATGCTGACAGGCGATTCCAGAAGATTCGATAACATATGTTTTAGTTGTTGTTATTTAATTATTTTGTGCTACAAGTATATGTAATAGTTCAGCGAACATCTACACAAAACTTGCATCACTTAAAATAAAAATTCTGCAAGATGTAAATAATTTAATTGTGCAGCGCCAATTAAAGTCAAAGACTCGATAACTATATCGATAGCTTATCGATATACTTACACACTTGGCAACACAGTTATCACAGCTGTTTAATTTTTGTTTATAAACGTGTGTAAAAAGTACGCCATGGATACTAAAAAGATATCCTTTGGTTTTAGCAAGGTGGCTAAAAAGCCAAATATATTGCCCAGCAAAGTTACAAAAGAGGAAAACAAGGTAGAGCTTATCAAATGCCTCGAAGGGAAGGAAATCAAATTGGTCACGTAAGTTAATAGAATTATTTAAACAATATAAATCTAATCTCATATTCTGTTTATAGAGAAAAACAAGAAGTTGCACCACTTGTCATACAAATGCCTACTATTCAGAAAACATCCACAGCACTGGCAAGTCTAATGAAACGACGAGCTGTTTTGATGGGCGAAGAGGACGCCGACCCCGAAGAATCCACTGCCGAACCGCAATCCATCGCTGAAGTAACTGCAAATAAAGAGGGTGCTAGCTTGGAGCAGCGCGCCGCACGCGAGTTACTTGCAGCCGCGAACGTCAACGGCAACGATATTATAGATAATGAAAAACTTAACTATTACCAAGAAATACTAATTAGCAAACGCAAGTGCTACTTTAAAATACTTGTAGAGAAGAAACGCCAACGAAGTAAGCTTATGCGATACTTTTGAAAATGACTTGAATAAAATAGTCAACATTTCATTGTTTTTTCTTTAGAAACCCATTTTCGAATTTATTAAGAACACAATGAGTTGTCCAGGTTTTGGTGAAGTAAGAATACCCTCTTCCCGTGCGTTCTGGGATGATTGCGAAGAAGACGAGTTCGAAAGCATTGAGCCGGCAACAAAGTGAGTTTGCAGTTTTGGCTTGTTTATAACCTACTCTCTACTAATTTAATGTGCGTCTTCAACAGGGCGCAGCTTAAATTTATGGATGGCACGGATGAAGCTCCGTTTGCCAGTGAACTGTTCGTACTTATCGAAGGACCATTCATAACAGAATTTTGTCGCGGAGCGTTACTCGAAGATGCCAAGCTCATTTGCGAGATACCAGCAAAAACTTCCACTTTGCAGCGCCAATTAAAGTCAAAGACTCGATAACTATATCGATAGCTTATCGATATACTTACACACTTGGCAACACAGTTATCACAGCTGTTTAATTTTTGTTTATAAACGTGTGTAAAAAGTACGCCATGGATACTAAAAAGATATCCTTTGGTTTTAGCAAGGTGGCTAAAAAGCCAAATATATTGCCCAGCAAAGTTACAAAAGAGGAAAACAAGGTAGAGCTTATCAAATGCCTCGAAGGGAAGGAAATCAAATTGGTCACGTAAGTTAATAGAATTATTTAAACAATATAAATCTAATCTCATATTCTGTTTATAGAGAAAAACAAGAAGTTGCACCACTTGTCATACAAATGCCTACTATTCAGAAAACATCCACAGCACTGGCAAGTCTAATGAAACGACGAGCTGTTTTGATGGGCGAAGAGGACGCCGACCCCGAAGAATCCACTGCCGAACCGCAATCCATCGCTGAAGTAACTGCAAATAAAGAGGGTGCTAGCTTGGAGCAGCGCGCCGCACGCGAGTTACTTGCAGCCGCGAACGTCAACGGCAACGATATTATAGATAATGAAAAACTTGTATTACCGGCGCTGAAAGCTGATGAGCTGCCTCTGGATGGTGCCAAAGAAGCAACTTTAGATGACTATGACTCAATACCAATACAACAGTTTGGTTTAGCGATGCTGCGAGGCATGGGTTGGGTGGATCCGCCGCCTAAGAAAAAAGGCGCCGCTCCGGTAGACGAGGCTCCTTTTTTGAGACCCAAAGGCATGGGGCTAGGCGCGGACAAAGCTTTGAAACCGAAGGCGTTACTGGTGCAGCCCGAGAAAAACGAAATATTGGAAATCAAAAAGCAAGCCTACGTGCGCATCTTGGGTGGAAAGCAAAAAGATCAATATGGACAGATTGAGGGCTTTGACGATCATGCAGGTCGTGTGATTGTTAAAATGGCGATTGGAGGTAACAAGGAGGCATTTAATGAGTTTCTCTGCCAGCCCGTCTCTCGCAAGGAATACTCGCAGTACGGCAAGTGCATAAGTAAGTGGCAATCACATAGATCTTAAGCACAGATTAAGTGAAATCAAACTTATTAATAGCTTCCGTTCCTTACAGATACAGCAAAATACGAGGAGTTTAAGAAGCAGGAAAACGAGCACGGCCAAATAATTATCAAGCAAGAAAAATCAACTGAGAGAACCAGTGTAAAGACAGAGAGTCGAGATAGAATGCATGAGTACGAACGTAAATCGTATAGAACAAAAGACGAAGAGAGAAAGCCTCATAAAACAGAACATCGCAGTGTCAACCAAGATGAGCGTCGAGTTGAGAGCAGAGATTACAAAGACGAACAAAGTACATCCCATAAAAGAGAGGAACGAAAACCTTATAGAGCAGAAGACCGAGGAAAAGATGAGAGCAGCAAAAGTAGTCGATACCATGAACGTGATCCGGATTCTCTAAAGAGTAGTAGCACATCTAAATCCAGCAGTCGTAGGCGACAGCAAAGCAGCTCGGACGAAGCCGACGATACTGACGAATCAACAGAAAGTGATTGTGATTCCGCCTATGAACGCAGGTCCAAAAAGAAGTCAAAAACTGGAAGCAGCAGCAGTAAATCCAAGAAAAGAAAGTCAAAGAAATCAAAAAGTAAATCACACCGTCATCGGCGTTCTTCAACCACGAGCGAGGATTCCAATAGTAGTGCGGACGAGAGAGCACGACGACGTCATCAAAAAAAGAAAACAAAGAAAAGTAAACACGATCGTTCCCGCACGCGTTCTCGGTCCCGTTCTCGTAATGGGCGTGCCAAGTAGTACAAAGGCAGAAAACAAAATTACTCCATTGTTGATTCATTTGAAAACTTTATTTTATTTAAACATTTATGTATCATCAGAAGACGCATAGTTTTCATATATATGCACGATTATCATTAAATTTCAATTAACTCATAATCACAAAAATGTCTTTCTTGGAGAATCTTTGGGGCCCATACAAACTTAGAGTTAGAAATGTCGTGCTGTATAGGTTTCCAAAATGCCTTACGTTTATGATTTTAGCTAGTTATGTGAATGATAATACTTTCAATATGCCCGTAGCATACTTATATTTTACGATATACTATATTTATTGATTAGGATGTATGTATGTATGAGATGGCAAAGTAAATGACTTAGTGTTATATGTTCGAATATGTGTTTTCTTTGTTTTTTGTTTCCGTCGAATACGCTGGATTGTGTGTGTGTGTGCAGGTGAGTGTTTGTGTGCTGATGAGATTTATTTAATAGTCCATGTAATAATTTAATAAACATAAGTTAGCCATTTACTGCAGCTTCTTTTTGCCATACTGAATTTTATCATTGATTATCTTAGAGGCCTTTTGGGTAAGGGACTTGAACACATCCTTCTCATTCAACCCCGGCCACATGGCTACCAGAACAGTAGCACAATACATTAGCAAAAGATTGTTGATAATGGCACCAATCCAAGCCAGAACCAGTAGGCCCAAGCTTATAATGATCACAACCTGTGCGATAGAATTACAATTAAATTTTTTGTCAGCTGTATGCGCGAAGTGTTTACCATTGTTGGCTTGCGCTCCTTGAACAGATAATCATACCAATCAATGATACTTGATTTAATGTTATATAGCTGTCCACACACTTCCTCAAATTTAGCCTCCTGTTCGCCATCCCAATTTTCACCATTAGAGACCAATCGCGACAGCATCGGAATGACAAAGTCCATGAAGAATGCCAATAAGGCCAGCAATGAGAATAGAGTTATGAAGGACAAATCCATGTACCATAGCAACAAATATATGATACTGATGGCGCCAAAGACGACGCCGGCATAGTATTGTTTTTCCCAGGTAAGAACACCATATCCACTTACAATGGCATTGCGAAATGGTTCCAAGTCATGCTTTAGCTTGATTAGGGCACGTTTCTGTAAATTAATACAAAATTTTGCTTTTCATGATGGCGGCAATTTTTTTTTTTTTTTTCGTGTATGTGTTACAAAGTGCAAAGGAGTCACAGTTGGAATAACGGATCCTTGCTCACCTGGTCAACTTGAGATGTTGTCATCTTTGTTTGTCGAGTTTAATAACACGCTTACACGCCTTAGTTTTGTTGTATATTTATTTATTCGTTAGAGTGGAGCTACAGTTAGTTTGGGAGAAAAATCAATTTGTTTGTGCAAGCTTCCCAGTAAGGATGTAAAAAGCATCGATAGCGATGTTTGCTAACGAAACTTATCGGTTTGACAGACAGGTATGGCAGTACACTATATCGATAAGCTTGTGATAAATTGAATGACTACTGTATTTTACCAGTATGTTATTAAAGCTACAAAAATGTGTTAGAAAGTAGGCGCAATTCACTAATAAAAGTCGAGTCATAAAATAAACACTTTCTGAACTCACGGTAACTATTACCAAGAAATACTAATTAGCAAACGCAAGTGCTACTTTAAAATACTTGTAGAGAAGAAACGCCAACGAAGTAAGCTTATGCGATACTTTTGAAAATGACTTGAATAAAATAGTCAACATTTCATTGTTTTTTCTTTAGAAACCCATTTTCGAATTTATTAAGAACACAATGAGTTGTCCAGGTTTTGGTGAAGTAAGAATACCCTCTTCCCGTGCGTTCTGGGATGATTGCGAAGAAGACGAGTTCGAAAGCATTGAGCCGGCAACAAAGTGAGTTTGCAGTTTTGGCTTGTTTATAACCTACTCTCTACTAATTTAATGTGCGTCTTCAACAGGGCGCAGCTTAAATTTATGGATGGCACGGATGAAGCTCCGTTTGCCAGTGAACTGTTCGTACTTATCGAAGGACCATTCATAACAGAATTTTGTCGCGGAGCGTTACTCGAAGATGCCAAGCTCATTTGCGAGATACCAGCAAAAACTTCCACTTTGCATTGGAATGCTTCAAAGGGACATCTGATTGCCACACTAGAAGAGGATCTTACCAGCAGTGGCGAAATTACAGAGTTGCTCATACCCTATGCAGAGCTGGCAAAACAAGTGCTGACCATCACCATAAAGCCCAAGGTGGACTACAAAAGCGAGGAGATCGACAGATACAGCGAGTATGTGGCCATTGTGCACAGTGTGGGTGGCAAGGGATATGACAAAACAATAACCGAGCTGGAAGCCCCAAACTTTATAGCTGGCGTGGCAGCAGGCAGTAAGTGTTTTTTAATTTTGTGGAAGCAGTTGAGTAATGCATATTAAATTTGTTCCATTTACAGTTGCTAGCTGGCGTACTCAGATGGAGTTGCCTGTCAGCTCCTATGTCGTTTACACAGACAAACTGCCCCTAGATGTAATTGCTGCTCAGCCAGTCCTGCATCTGCTGAAGAAGATGGGTGTGCCGTGCATTGAACGCTATTTGCCGCCGGCCAAGGATAGCTCCTACTTGTACATGTAAAGGTAGTGCACATAAGTTTTGGGTGGTTGTTTTTATTCAAATAAACAGTAGCGGTTGCAAATGAAAACAACCATCGCTCAATTAATCTGCTAGCGTGAGTGTACAAGAGTAGATTATTTTAATACTTCAAACATACTTAAATTAAGATCTTTGCTTCGCCGCTCCATATGCGCTTTCGCAATGGCAATGAACTGTGGCCGCGAGAGCAGAGAATAGGCAGGCATCAGTAGCGAGGAAGCCAGCATATGCAGCTCCTTGTGACCACTGCTAAACAGATCGAGTCCCAGCTCCAATGCCGTACCAAAATCACATTCATCCATCGCAATGTTTGCCGCATTAGCCAGTGGTTGCAATTTCTCGAGCACCACCTGTTTGGCATTGTCGGTTCCATCGCTTAGATCTTTGGGTTCGAGCAAAGCAAAAATTTTCTTCAGCTCCGCATCGCTGACCAATAGCGGGCGATAGCCCTGCTGTGTCTTGCGCTCGTAGGGCACCACAATGCCAGCCCGATGCAATGTTTTGGTCACAACGTGCTTATCCCGTTCAGTCTTCAAACTTTCGAGCTGTGACAATTCCAGCGAATTATCGCTTATATACTGTTTCACCGCTTTCTTGGTGGCTGCTACTTGGCCCGTGGTGAATGGCGTGGCTACATAATCGTGCTGCAAATAGTGCAGGAACGCATCAAACATGTTGCCGGCCACAAATTCGAACTCACAGTTGCGCGTCGCATCGTTGCGGGCCAGCATCAGTCGCTCTTTGTCCTGCGGTACATCGCGCCAGTAGCCGTAGTGTATGCCTGTACCCTGGCGCACAAACACGGTTTGGAACTCCGGCGGATCATAATAGAAACGCCAATGTCGCAAATAATCACCAGGTTCGCCCATCTTGGCATTGTGAAATTTACCAGCTAAAAACTCGAAAGGACCCACCAGCTGCAGCTGGAATAGCGTTTCAATATGTCGAAGCGCTGCGTCTTTCGTGGTGTCCTTCTTTAGTGTGTTGATGAATTTCCAGAATTCATAGAAATCTTCTGGCATCTCCACCAGAAATTTGTGTCTAATAAACTCATTGCTCCCACATAGATTATCATACTCATGCTGCACCGACAAACGTATTCGCTTTTCCAATGTTTCCATATAATTTTTTCCAGCAATATTATTCATTGCCTCCTTGTGCAATTCTGCCGTCTCCGACTCATATTTGCCCACATTTTCCACCTCAGGTATCTCCATTTTGCTACTTGTATTTGGGCTCCTTTTATCGTCCTCCTCAGTGGTTGCTCTGCGTTTTGGCGCCAATTTTTCCGATTCTGTTTGCTTGGGAGGATGATTGTATTTTTCTAGATGTGCCTCATTCCGCTGATAGCATTTGTCCCAGTATTTACAATTTTCCTTCGGCATTTCGTATTTTGTTGAAACAGATATATTTATTGGGCAAATGCAGTGATAAAAAAACAATGCAGAAGCTTATTCTTCTTCTTATCTGCTAAATACCGAGAACATAAACAGGGCTGTTGCAGTTGCTTGCAGATTGATCGATAAGTCGATAGAATCGGTAAATAAGTTTAATCATTGCTATGGCGGCAAAGCGATAGTAAATATTGGTAGAGTACGCATTTCAATGGTGAGTTTGGTTTTAATTATTGTAGTTCATTCAATGAATACAAATGTTTGCAATATATTGGATTTGTAGTTGGTTAGTTAGTATTACAATAAATGTATGCATGTGGGTTGATGTTGTAAGAACAGAATAAACCTAAAATGCTTCTAATCTTCGACAGCACACATGACTGAGTAGACGCACTCCTCCTTGTTGATCAAATGGCATGTTTTGTTGACCAAGGACATCAGCTGATTCACATCGGTTGCCCAATTGTTTAATATATCCGAAGCACTCTTCTTTGTGGTAAAATAGATAATGCCAGCCGGTCTATCAATCTTCACGCGTATTGTGTCACTGTTTGCTAATTTCGAAAGATACTCCTCACAGCGATTAGTGGGTAAATTCAGCAGCTCACTCATGCGTGTCAAGTGCAATCGTGAGTAATACATCGCTATGATACGTATATTCTAAAAGAAAGAGATAGTTAGAAAACTGTATTTAAGACATCGTGAAAAAACGTACGTGTTCTATCAATCGATCTTTTAGCTCAGTGATGCATTTCTTGCCATGTTTGCTATTATCCTTGAACATTTCGTTCTCAGCCAAAATCATGCCAAAGTCTGCATTAAATGTGTCGAAGTTTATAAGCTCCTTTGACATGAAGAGACGCAGTATTTCCCTTTAAAATGACAAAACAAGTTAGTAGTGTATATTAATTAATCCGGGTAGGGCATTCTTACTTATAAGCTGGGACATCCTCCAATTTCTTGTTCTTTGATAAGTGCGCCATCATATCGCTCTGTTCATTATCAAAGGGAGCCAGCACGCAGTAAATCACAGCGCAGACCAACTTGTCTGTGAGCTCCTTTTTCTGTGCATCTGTCAGTTCTATTTCTGGTTCTACAGCCACATCAGCTTCTGATTTTTTATCATCCTCCTCCTTTGTCTTTTTATCGTCACCCTTTTTCTTCTCATCACTCGTGGATGACTCCACAGTTGCTGGCTTCTTTTTACGTGGTGGCTCAGCAATGGCTTGATAGTGACGCGAGGTATTCAGAAATGATGTATCGCGATTCAGTTGTATCATCAGATTATAGAATTTCAGCTTGAGGTCATGTTGTGCTGGATCATCAAAAAATTTGATACTGATTTTTTTTGCGATGATCTGGGTGGACACATAGTCCTCTTTTAGCAGACACAGACGCATTTGCTCCAATATCAGCTCAACCTTCTCACGTTTGTCCATCGAGCCGTAAGTTTCTACTTGCAGCTCTTCCATGACCGCAGCTGCACCTGCCACATCTCCGTCAGCTTCCTTAATGTCCGCTAAAATTTTAGTTAAACGTGCACGTTCAATTTCTACATAGATTTTGCCTTCGGTTACGGAACGCAATGTATCGATCAGCTTCAGCTTGGTCTCCTTATCGGGCGTCTTATCCACATATGTGCAGCATTCCTGGATCATCTTGACCACCGCCTGTTTCAGTTGCGAGCGGCGACGCACGAGCAATGAGACGTACTCATTTAATGCATTCCAGTTGCCAGCCTGGAGGCATATCTGGCAGATGGCCACCAACACACGTGAACATGATACCATGTCAGCACCCAGACGTGTTTGTTTCTCCAGCTGGAGCATCATTTCGATCGCTTCATGAAAGGCGTCGGGATTCTTTTTGGCCAACTCCATGGCCATGGGGATTTTCTCATTGCAGGCAGGTTCATAGTCCACCTCCATTTTGGTAATGCGACCGCCATCGAACAAATAGGTATCCATAATGAGCTTCAAATCAAAATTTAAATAGAATTATTGTTGAAGTTGTTGTTGTAAATTGCAGGTATGACAAGGCAAATTTTTTTTGTGCCGATACTTACATTTTGTTACGTAGTACTAAAGCAAGGCGTATTTAAGGTTATTAAACGGAATAAACTTAACTATTTGCCGCCCTATTTGCGGTTGCTGTTATTAAAATCCTTTTTTTCTGGGGCAGAAGCAAATAAATGCGGTGAATTTCGATTAAGACTCTGCAGAAATTTGCTTACAAATGATGTTAAGTTGGCTGCGCGTAATATCAGTGTTGAGCAGTGTCTGACAAACAATGCATTTTCAAACTGAAGCAAATTTCAGAACTAGACTGATTTAAAAATTTGTTCAAATAAAAGATAGTTTACTATTTTAGGATAGAAAATGCCAGCTGGTAAAAGGAGATGGCTATCACAACAATATAGCAGATACAATAAAAAATCTAAAACGCGCAAACCTACGGTAAGTTTTGCATCCCTGGTGTTGCATTTTAGCTTCACTGCACAACACTTCCAGCCTTTGTTAAGCCGCGAAAGAAATTCGCTAATAAGTAAATTGATCAATTGTTTTATAAAAAGTGCATATAAATTCCTATTTCTGTCAAGAGACTACGTTACGCTATTCGAAAACTAACTCCTTGCACAGTGTCGCAAGCGTTTGCTATTTCGACGCTACAATTACAATCACATTTTGCGCGCCAATTTGTGGAACAGCCGAAAGACAATTACCAAAATGGCACAAATTCAGGAATATCAGGATCTGGTGCTCGATGCCCTTGAGGCAGTGGAGTTCAAGCTAAGTAAGTCTAGGATTGTATAATTTAGTCGTGTCGCATTCAAGTTCTCAATTACCCGCTTGCAGTACGCGACAAGGCGGACATTAACAACGATGCCTTAATATTTCACCCCGCCATGGCGCATCAGATATTTGGTGAGTCGGAGACCATATTCGGTTATCAGGGGCTGCACGTGCGAGTTCTGTATACGGCTGGCCCGTTGCATATCTACCTCGGCGTTGAGTACGAGAAACGAGTCAATGAAATATCTGGTGGAGAAATCAAAGCTGACGACGTGGTCGCCACAATTGCTCAAAGTCTACCAGACGGCTGCTATTTCATTAATTTGGATGAGTTTCTCAAGACGCTTGACAAGGCCGACAAGTTTCAGCCCTTTGGTGAGAAACTCAGCGAATACAGTCGGCGCGCCGAGGATGGCAGCGAACGTCTCTTCGAAATCTATCAATGTGACTACAAGTCGTCGTCATTTCTAAAGTTCTTTACGCGTCTGCAAACGTTCATATTATGGTTTGTTGACGCTGCCTCCTATATAGACACCGATGATACCCAGTGGTGTTACTTTATCTGGTAATTTGAATTTCGTATACGATATGAATTTCCTTTTCAAGTCCAGTTAATTTGTTTTTAGCTATGAGAAATATAAGAATAAGGATGGCGAATACCAGTATGCAACTGCTGGCTACACCACTGTCTATGAGTACTATGCATATCCGCAGAATAAGCGTCCGCGAATTAGCCAAATGCTAATTTTGCCGCCATTCCAGAAATTGGGTTTGGCCACCCAGCTAGTGGAAACAATATACAAGTTCTATCAAAGTCAGAAAAATGTGGTGGACATAACCGTAGAGGATCCATCCGAGGACTTTCAGAGATTACGCAACTTTGTGGACGCCCGCCTGTGTCTGGAGCTGAAATGCTTTTCCCGTGATATAATCAAGAAGGGTTTCACCAAGGAAATGGTACGCGAGGCACGGGAGACCTTAAAACTGAATCCACGCCAGGTTCGCAAGGTATATGAATTGTTGCGCCTATACTACACCAATGTGCATGATGAAAAGGAATATAAAGCCTATCGTCTGGAAGTTAAGAAACGCCTCAATGCCGTTTACTACAAACAGCTGAAGGATCTTCAAAAGATGGAACGCTATAAAATGGATACGGAGATGTTGCGGGCACGTTTGCCCAATGCCAAACAGCGCATGGAACAGCTGCAGGAGGAGTATGCGCTCATCGAGCAGGATTACAAGAATACAATTGATAAGCTACGGGCCTAGATCTACATAAATAAATATAATGCCGTTGGGTGTTTGATTAATTTATTATGTTTTCCGTTCTAAATATGTTGATTACAAAATACAATTTGTTGCTATAAGCTTATAGTAGGATTCTGTCGAATAAATATGCATTAAAAAAAGTACACACGTTTATATGTGTATATGTTTGTTTGTGTATGTGTGTGCGTCCATGAAGAGCATAATTTGAGGAGTGTGGGCTCTTGAGCAATTAACTATATAGAAAACACATTTCTTCTGTATATGGTTATATATCAGCGATACATATAGTTTATACAATAATTAAATAAAATATTGCGTATTGGAAGTACATACGTATGGGAGTGCGGAGAAGGGTACTTTATAAATTTGGTGCTGCGACAGCACAAAGATCGTACAACTAGCAGGAGCCGTACTCCTCCATCCACTTCTCGAAACGTGCCACATCGTCAGCTGAAACAGTTTTCTTGGTGCGCTGCTGTGCATCCTGAAAGTCTTTGAGTGTGATCGGCTGATCCACGTCCTCGCGGCGTATTTGCTTGATCTGCTGCGGCGTGCGGCCAGAGATGAGACGACGCATTGCCATCATGGAGGCATCGCGGCACACATTGCTAATGTCCGAGCCGGAATAACCCTGCAGCTCGTCTCCAATCAATGTCGTATTGATATCTGGCGATAGTGATACATCCTTAAGGTAGAGCTTCAGCAGCGCCGAGCGTGTTTCCTCTGCGAACAAAAGGCAACAAAAATGTCAGTTTAGATGTAGATGCCCCATATAGAGAGATCTCACCATTGGGCAGCGGTATGTAGATGCGCTTCTCGAAACGTCGGCGAAAGGCCTCGTCAATGTCCCAGGGATGATTTGTTGCCGCCAGCACCATAATGATCTTATCATCCTGTAGGCTAGCATTCAGGCCATCCATTTGGATGAGCAGCTCTGCCTTAAAGCGTCGGCTAGCCTCGTGCTCAGAGTCGCTGCCGCGCGATGCGCAGAGGGCATCGATCTCATCAATGAAAATGGTGCTCGGCGCATAGAAGCGGGCCATCTCGAAGAGCAGACGCACCAGTTTCTCGCTCTCGCCCCGGTACTTGGATGTTAGTGTGGAGGAGGACACGTTGAAGAAGGTTGTGCCGCATTCGGTGGCCACGGCTTTGGCCAGCATCGTTTTGCCCGTGCCTGGTGGACCGACCATTAGGACGCCGCGCCAAGGTCGGCGTATTCCCTTGAAGAACTCTGGCATTATAATGGGCAGCACAACGGCTTCCTGCAATCAAAGAATGCATATGGATACCATATACTCTATATACTCAATCAATTTCACCTGCAATATTGTCTTGGCCTCGTTGAGACCCGCGACCTCAGTCCATTTGATGCACGGATGTCGCTGGAGTATGTCCTTCTCCAGCGTATCGACCAGGTGGCCCTCATAGCCCAGCGGCGAGAAGTGCTTGATCTTGATCTTCGGTGAGCATCTGGGTGTATTGTGTGTGGTTGATTGGGCATGCGAATTGTCCTCTATCGATGTGGTCGCATCCTGATCATCTGAATTTGAGTTGTCGTCCAACGAGTTCTTCTTAACCGGCCGTTGCTTCAAAGTCATCTGCGTGTTGGTGCTCAGCTTGCGGGCGCGCAATCGCTCTACGGATCGACTCTTGCGCACGGCTGCTGTCAGAGCGGAGGCTCTGCCGGGTCGACTCAGCCGTAGACCAATGCCCGTGGTGCTGCCCGTGTTGTTTGCCCCGAGACCCACATTGCCAGCGCTGCCATGATGACTCTGGCTCAGGCTGTTGCTGTTCAGATTGCTGTTGATGGAGGGCAGCGTTGGCTGCAGCTCCGGATCGCGGCGCCGCAACGAGGATACCCAGCGAGTGTCCTGCTGCTGTTGCGAGGGAAACGGCATTGCTGTGTGGCTGGGGCGCGGCTGCGGGGCAACCTCTGCATCATAGACTGTGTTTAGTTGTGGGGTGAGCAGACAATGGAAAACTACTGGCACAAACCTTGTGTGGGCAAACGCTGTTGCTTGCCGCGCGTCGGCGGCGCGCCCCCGATGCCCAAGCCATTGGGAGCATTGGCGCCCAGATTGTTGATGGGTCGATGAGGATTGACGCTGATGTGCTGCGTATGCTGCACATTCTCTGTCGCGGGCTTCTTCAAGCTGCTGCTACAGTTGCTATTGCGTGGGGGTCGGCTTGTGGTGGTGATTTTGGTGAAGGCATACGGGGACAGCGAGTCCAGGATCAAGGAGTCCATCATACGCGCCATATGGGATAAGCTTGCTGGTGGCGTGGCAGAGCTGTGAAATAGAAGAGGGGGCATATAATATCAGCATGCCTGATAAACGCTGCAGCACGCCATTGGCCCTGCACATTCAACATGGCTAAGGTCATTTGTTTGGCTTATCAGCTGGCGACATCCAAGTCCCTTTGCGTGCGCCGCATCAAGTCCAGTCAAACTTTGTCTAGTCTAGTCTAGTCTAGCAACATTTGAGTCGTTTGCTTTGCCCACCCCATACACACACACACACACACACATGCACATGAGTTATTTCTAGGAAGTCTAGTTCGTGTGGCTAAAGCGTGCGCCTGCCATACACAAGCAGCGAATATATTCCAGCATATACATACATACAGACATATGCAAAACAGTTCGAGAGTTCATTAAACCTGGGCGATGGAATGCCACCCAGGTTATTGACGTGCCGGCGACAATTGTTATTGTTGACATTCACATGCGTCATCGTTCTTAACTCCAATTTAACAACTCAGTTACAAGTACATGTTGCCACATTTTGTTCTATTTCTACCTTTATCAGGGAAAATTCTCGCACGCTGAAAAGTATGCTATATATTTTCTACATCCTTCTGCCAAACTAATTAAGTTGGCTGCAGTCGGCCATATTTCTCAGAACCGGATGTGTTCTCATTGCGCGCCCATAAACAATTGGGTTAATGTTTCTGATACGGCCGCCAGCAGGCACCCACGTTCCAGAGCCAGAGATTTGTATGTGATTAGCTGCCTAACTGGGCCAACTTTTTCGCTTGTAGAGTCATTAAAGTGGATGATCCGCCTATTTGACCTATTTCTATGTGTATATATCAATAGAGCTTCGATACTCAGTACTCAGCTATATAAATATCACGTTTGATTGATGGCTTAAGTGGCACAAGGCTAGAAATAATTGACAAAAACTGTAATCTAGATTAGTTGATAGCTCAGCTCAGTTCTCATCCTCTCTAGTCGAGTTGCCTTCATTGTTTTTATGAGCCAGTTACGGCTCATGCATGTCACTGCAAAAGGTGTTTATGTTAATTTCAGTTCCACAGAAAGGCAACCTAAGGAACCGTCAATTTATGCAAAAATAACAGCCAATGGCAATTATGACTGGCAAAAACGTCAAGTCGGGTCAGCGAGGCGTCTGATAGTAGGTGAAGGACTGGGAAACTTACGTCTTTGTGCGAATCAATTTATTATATCGTTTCTATAGAAAATGGGTTGGAGTTCTGTTTTTTAACAAAGTAACAAGAAGTGTTCAGACTATAACCGCAAGCTGAACATTTTTTTTTTCTCTATTAAAGTCGTGGAAAAGACATAAAAACTGTTTGAAAAAAGAGTTTGGAACACCGGCAAATGGATAGAACTGTTGCTAAATATCCATTTAATTTTGAAGTTAAGGCCTGAAATGTTAACAAATTTCTAAGCTTTTACAATAATGAAGAGAGAAGAAAAGACAGCCAGACGTAAATGGCAGAGCCACTCAACAAAGTCATGGCTAAGGAATGAATCAGAGGAAAACCAACCGAGTCTCAAGATCGGACTATGGACTATGGACGATATATATATTTACCACTGATGCAGATCCCAGAGCGAATGATATGGTGTGTGCCGGTAGCCAGACATAAAGGGCATGGCCACTTCATACTCCACTTGAACGTTGGGCGGAGATTGTGGGCGAACTACCAGCGCTGTGCGCTCCAATGCAGGATTGGAGCTGGCCAGCGTACGCTGACGCATAAAAGGCTGTGACTGTAGTCCATTGTTAATGTGATTGTTATTGTTGTTGTTGCTGCTATTGTTGTTGTTGTTGAGCGATTGATTCATGTGGCCGCCAGTTGCTGGAGCTTCAGCAACCGATTGGCCCATGCCAAACCAATTTTGCGCGTTCGTATTGAACATGGCTGTCGGCGTCAGCAACAGCAAATGCTTCTTTATCAAGAACACTAGCAATTTGGAAGGTTGACTATAAATTTTCGAATTATGCTCAAGTCTGACGGAAAACTCGAAATAATGCGATGTGCTGCGACGCTCGACGTGTGTCGGCCCCAAGGGTTGTAGCCCAACTGACCACGAAACTGGACAACGGACGACGCTTTCGTCCACAACAAAAGAAGCTAGCTCAGTATTTGTTTGGCGGGTAGTTTCTGGTTACCTGTGTATGTGTGTGTGTGTGTGGTTGAATGTGTGAATATGAAATGAGGTTAAAGGAAGTATTGCTTTGAGTTTTTGTTGCTCAGTTATTGCCTCCACCGGGCCATCCAATGGTCAACGCACGCTAACCCAAGCAACTCAAACTCAAGCTAAAGAAACCATCGATTTCTGCGACCAGCTCAATCACACACACACACAAACACGCTTATACACATACATGTTGAAAGGGATTAGAATGTATTACAATAATTTTTATAATAATTAGTCGTTTGTTTATGCCGGCTTTAATTGCGCGCTTGCATGCAGCCTTAGTAGCGGGTCCTAACGCCAACATATCATAAAATATCAAGTCGTTATGTACATATTTAAAATGTATATATAGCGCATTTGCTTGGAGTGTCTTGTCAACAATTCAACTCAAGCTCAGCAGCAGATCAGGCAACCAAAGGTCGCCTTTACATAGTACACATTTCTAGTTATAGACAAATCAGCTGCCAGAGATAAAAATCAATACGCAGCGAGAGGAAAAAGTGCAGTCAAGGCACGTTGAAGTGGCCCGGCACGCCTCTGGCAGGCGGATGGGGGACAATTTGAGGTCTGCTTACTCACCCTGCACCCATCATAGGCAAATATGTGGAAGTGGAGTCCACGGTGCGTATGGTGGTATTGCCACGCAGAACAATCTTTTCGCGTGTGGTGCGTCTGTAGGTCTCCTCGCCGCGCATCTTTGAACTTTAATTTCGCGTATTACCAGAAATAAATATTTCAATTTTCGATATTTTTACTTATTGAAATTTTTTTGTTGTTGTTTTTTTTTTTTTTTTTAATTTCACTTGTTTACTTTTGGCCAAAAACTGTTGAAAAATGTTGGCGTCTGTTGTTCCTACAGGCGATGTCGAAATGTGCTGAGAGCGAACGGAAATGCTTGATGCTGCGGAAGCTGTGTGCCAGCAGCCATTGCTCTCATTGGTAGCGGCTCTCTCTTTTTTCTCCTTTTTTTTGTTGGCTTTCTCTCTTCTCTCAGCTGTGCGAGTTGCGCAACTTGGAAATTGCAGCAAAGCGACGCGACGTCACGACGCGCTGCACAAACGGCCACTAACTGGACGCAATGTTGGCTGGTCAGCAGCATTGCATGTTTGGGCCAAACTCAGCTGGTGAAAATGGTGAACATATTGGGGAGGTTTGCATGTTCGCCCCCTGCTGTTATGCATCTACAACACCATAGAATTTCTCATGTAGCAACATGGCCTCTGTTGGTGCAACAGCAGCAGCTCTATATGTTAAATTTCTGTTGCATACTTTGAGTGACTAATATAAACATACATGAGTATATCTAATTTATAGATGGGGTATTGATATCAATTAGCTATTCTCATAGAATATAAATTAGTCTTATCCAGCTGACATTATTCCTACAGATCTGTATACCAAAAAATAATTTCACTGCCTCCATTTAGTAAATACACATTTGTTGTTTAACCCACTCAGAAGAACAAATATTTATGCATCTTTATTGATTGATTTTTAAAAACTACTTGTAAATTCTGACAGTAAATGACCATTCGAAAAACAGTATTTAAATTCGTGAAATTTTTTATATACATTTCACATTATTTGTTTTACAAATTTGTTATTTTGGTTTTTGAAAACTTTGACTTTATTTAAGCAGTCAAATCGAATTTAAATAATCGTAAAATCGTTAATTCGTAAAATATATAAATATATATATATATTTTTGGGCAGTTTACCAAAACAAACGACACACATACATTAAAAAACAAATGAATTATACGCATGTGCTTCTTACAATAATCAAAAACATAAACGCAATAAAAACATTTCGATAGTTTTGTTTAAAACCTAATAGTTTCAAATGTACTCATTTATCGTATATATCAATATAAACGTAAGTACTTAATAATTATATATTAACCGTTTCTAACAAACACGAGGCACGTCGAAATGTAAGTAGACCACAAAAAAGAATATTAAGTTTATATCTTGTTGTTGTTTTGTTTCCTTATTGTATTGGGAAATTTGGTGGCTTCAGTTGCATTGTTGTCGACTCGACTTTATAAGGTTGCATGTGTATTGTATGTATATATAGGTAATTCCTCATAGATTTCTCATTTGTAATGTATGTAACGCTTGAACGTTTTAACTTTAACAATAACTTTAACGTTGGTAATTATTTGTATATTTAATTTTTGTTTTTTTTTTTTTCGACAGAAACTATTATGTCTTGACTGTACTAAAAACGTGCGTTAATCTAACAGCTGCTTTAATATTATTTACGTTTTGCTTTTGTGCACTAGAGAGATAGTTTTTATTCCTTTTGTTTCAAATTATTTACAACTAGCCCTACAGCTTCTTGCTTTGTCGTTTTACTAATTTGGCGAGTATATAGTTTAAATATTTCCATGACCCAAGTGATTTACTGAAATTTACGTGTGGCTGTGCGTGCCTTCCAGGCCTTGACTAGATTGTACGCGAAGTACAGTGTGAATCCGTGTATCTGAAAGCCTACAAAACAAAAACCATACCAGAACACTCCATACGGAAAACCCTAAAAGAGAAGATTATTTAATTTCCGTTTATGGTAGGTTTTTTTTAAAGAGAGTTCACTTACGCGCCATAGAAAAATGTCTGTCTCATCGAGTTCCACGGACTTGTCCATGGTCAAAAACTCCCATACGTCACTCGAGTAATAGACGAAACAATATAAAAGCGGCAGCACAGCCATTACGAAAATTGCAATAATATACTTTTGCATATCGCGCACCTTGTTGCCGCGGGACGCTGAGAGGCCGAGAAATGAGGTGAGCAGCGAGGCAGCCCAAACGTACTCCCACCATAGCGGCGGGGGCACCTCCAACTCTTCGATTTCTAGCACAAATATGTCCAAGCGATCCAATATATCCGACGTCAGCTTGGCCAGCATGACAAAGAATAGCAGGGCATGAAAGAAAATGCAGTACTTTAGGCGCGATTTGTTCAACAAGCTGCAAATAGAGAAAAAAATTTGTTTAATTTGTATAAGTATTTGTCTCGTTAGTTGTTTTCTTCGATTGTTTGGTAGGCTGCAGCCGTTGGCTATCCAAAATGTGTACACAAACAATGTTGTTGTTGCTGTTGTAAACAGGCACACATGCTGACTGTCTCGCTGGCACTTTGCCCACCCACTCTGCGGGTGCTGCCTGGCTGGCTGGCTGGCGGACTGTTTGTCTGGCTGGTGCAGCTCGTCTGCAGCAGGAGTTGCAAGTTGATTGCTGTCAATTGCGGTGTCATGACCTTTTGGGTTTTTGGCAATGCTGGGGCTCAACTACTTGCAAGTAATTAGATAATTTTGCCAAGATTTTAGAAAGTGTTATTAACCTAATTTGATATGTGTTGGCCACTTTTTGCCTAAACTCGAAGTCATTGCCGTCGGTGCCCGCGACCATTGGACCGCCGCGAGTTGCCATTTCGGTGCGTCAATTTGATGCCGTTTCTTTGGAAAATTGTAACTACTTAAACAATATTTAACTGTCTTCAAGCACTTCTCACAACATTTACTCGGACGATAGGTTGTGGCGGTGGGTCGATTGCGGTGATGTTGATGACACAAGACAAGTGTTGGCTAATTCGAAAAAGGCATTTCACTGTGCCAAATTCGACCACATGAACGAACAGCTTGTAGTAAATTGTGGCGGTCGGCCAATAGCCGGTTCTAGTGCTGTAAATCGTCATCAGATTTAAAAATAAGACGCGAAATGCTGATTTAATATAATTTTTTGCATCTTTGTAGCTGTACGATTTGCATAATTAAGTACACTTTGGTATGCAAATGTATGCTTTATTGAGCCTAAATTTGGTAAGTGGATATCTTGTAACGTTAGACTTGAAACTAATTTGCTCAGGCAACTGCGTCACTACCACCTGTTGCTTTTTTGCATTTAAATCCATAAATCAATGCACGAATGACCGAACAATGAAGAGTGCAACAAGCGCATATTTAAAAATAAAATACTACATCCAAAATACCTACTTATTTTTATATTCTGTGTTGTTGCTCTTTCAAGACAATTCGCTAATGTACTATGCGCTCTTTGTCTGAGCTCTTCGCTCACTGGGGCTACAAAAGTCGATTCAACCGTTAAAGTGACATCAGTTCTTCGGCGGTATTCTTTAGCACAACGTCTTGACGTGAGGCGCATGCGATCGGCAACGGAGTTTTCATTTACTATTGAGAATAAGCGCAATCTATTGATGCCAGTTATTGACAACTATTGCCCAATATTTTTTGCTGAGATAGGCAGCTGAGTTGCCTACACTCTTTCGTGTCTTAGTGTCTATGTGCTGCGCTTAACGGTAAACATATGTATATTTATATAATATTCGTTAAAATTCAAATGACGCTCTTAGCATATTTTGCATTTACAAAAATTAATGTGTGCGCATATTTTATAATATTTCTGCATGTGTGTATGTGCTTAATTTGTCTGTTGATATTCTGCCCGAATTCAAAATTATTTCTGTAGAAATATTTTGCAGCTGCCATCACATCCGCTTGTCATTGTTGTTAATGCGTTTTCATTGTTTCGATTTTTGGCAGCAACTATCGCAGTTTGTAAATAAACTAAATATTAAATATTAATGCAACCGTCAAGCTATGCATGTTGAGTGTTTGTGTGCCTTACAAGCTTGCGAATGCCATCGATCATGTGATATAACTTAGATAACAGTAAACAAATAACTATTATGAATTGTGTTAAATTATTAAGTGCTGGCACTCTCTGCTTGTCTCGTTGCAGCCGGTCTTCGTGTATTGAGTTCAATTAAAATAATTTAAAACGCATCGAGTCCAAAGATAGTGTATCCATACCTGTTACCAAGACCAAACCATGTCCGTCCTTGCCGCTGAGAAACGCGCCTCGTTTGCGCGCCGGGCCGAGAGTTTGGTGGAGAGGGTGAGAATTTTGAATACCATATATGAGGTAAATGGTATCAAGTGACCAAAATGCGTGAGATAAACCAATTTATTTTTGCTTTCTGCTCTATGCTGTTTATTTTAATTTGCAGTTTGTTAATTATACACGAGCTGCCCAATTATTGCGACCTCTACAATGAACTCTTACAATAACATTTCGCACTTTGATATGGCAAATTCAATTTCGTTTAGTGTATAAACTGAAATGCAATGCCTTCTCGCTGCTTTATATTTATGTACATGTATATATACTTCTATGTACATATAGTTGATATCAATACTTATTTGATTAGACGTTATGGGCGTGGGTGTAAGGCATTACGAATTTAGACTCGAGCAGACGTGCTTATTTGACTTGGCTCGCTGCCCTGGCTTTGGCATGCTCTGTCAATTAATCTCTTATATTATATGGCCAACCAAATAAACATTTAGATATACATATATTGTACATGTAGATATAATATATATGTGTTAGCACTTGGTTGCAATTTATTGCACTAACGATCAAGGACCCGACATGTTTACCAACAGGAAGTGTTTGCTTGGTTGTTGTTGTGTCTATTCGTTCCATTACGAAATGGATTGCCCTCTCAATTGACTCTTTGTTTCTTAATTACTCCAGGGCTATGTAATTTTGGCGCAACGTCAACGCCAATGACTGTGTGTTTTTCTCTAATAGCCAGAGATGTCGATGATTGTGCTCTGTTTTGGGGCACAAAAAAGTCGATGTACGCTTGGGCTAAAAATAAATCTCTCAAATTAAGCAGTTCACGAAATTGGCTTTATAATTTGCAAAGTGAATGCGTCTTTATCGGGCTGAGTAGCTCTCGCAGTGACATCAATTGAATGAAAACAGTGCAATAAATAGTTACATCGATGTATTTACATATCTATCCATATATGCATGCACACATACAAAGCTGTAGCATTAATTAAGCGGGCGAAGCAAACACAATCCATTTACGAACATACATATACATTCATACACATGCATACACACACACACAGTTGGCCGTTGACCGAACATATAATTTGTATTGTAGCAACAGCAATTTTAATTGAACGCCAAATGGTGTGTGTAATGCTTAGACAGACGAGGGCAGTTCTTATTGTTCCGATAGATATTAATTATTACAAATATTTAAAATTAAATGAAAAGAATATTAATACATATGAATGGAATAAAAATTATACAATTTTCCTTAGTTTTTCCTCGAATATTTCCTTAAACTATTTTTTCGAAGTATTTATCAAAAAGTTTCAGAGTAAAGAGTTTTCAGTAGAAGAATTCTGTCTTTACTGCTTCGCTGAACGATCATTAAACATTTTTACACAGTTGGCTTTTCTTTACTTTACTTTAATTCACTTCACTATACTGCATTGAACGACTGACCTCCATTAGGCCTGGGTGACTGAAGAAAAAGCTGCAGCTGCGACCCTATATATAGGCCGAATTTCACTCAAACTCTTAGTCGAGCTCAAATGTTAAGTCCGACGACAGCTAAGGATCGTAATAGTCGATCTTTAAGTGACCAATAGGAACAGACTCTGCTGCGTCAAGCATTTAGCTTCGTAGGAATCGTAGCAGTCGATCTCTAAGTGGCCAATGCTCTCTGCTCTCTGCTGCTGCAATTATTAGAGTTTCGTTTGACCTAATTACAAACATGAGACATGTTGCAGTATTAAGCAACATACATATAGAAAAATATATATCAAATGACAAATGATCTTCTGTAGCTCTTCTTCGTCCCTTGTTTACTAAGCAGAGAGACAGACGGATTGAGAGAGATATATATCCAGACTGACATACGAACAGAATATAGGATACAAACATGCTTTGATCATTACACTGCCGAATATTCTTGATAAATAGCCTATGTATATTGATGCATACATCTTTATAATGCATACATATTTATAATTCTTCTGATATATAAATCTCTTAAGGACTTGAACTTGTGCATAGTCTGCCTGGATGGGAATTGATATTCCCTCCCAGACCTATTATACCCTGAACCCATTGAAAATGGGAAATTAAGTCGTTAATTGTTGTCAACAATATAATAATAGCTCAGTTGCGATTATCAAAATCTCTAAAATAGCATTACATTAAATTCAACAACATAAATATTAAGAAACCCCAACGATTGAGGTTTACGATTAAATGGCGCTAATAGAAAATCAAGTATTATGCAAAAAGGTATCAATCAAGTTGCATTAACTGTGTTCAGATTTATTCGAACGTTGCTGGCGCTCTTATCAGGACACGATGATGGTAATGTCTTTATCGGTACTGGCATATTTTCCTTATCGAAAAAAGCGAAGCAAACAATGAAAAAGTGGGATGAGAAACCGAGGCATTTAGCCAAGCGAAAAGAAGAATGAGAGGAACAAAATAAATGAACGATAAAAAGCTAATAAAGTGCAACATAAATAAATGCGTGCGTAAACATTGTTTGAATACATCGAAAGAGAGAGTGAGTAAGAGAGGACGAGAGAGAAAGAGAGAGAGAGGGAGAGAGAGAGTGAGAGAGAGAGGGCGCCAGAGAGGGATAAAGAGATAAAGAAAGAGAAAGAGGGCTCGTAACTTGATTGCTTGCCAAAAAAATATTTGCAGCAAAGTCGGAGAGTTTGTACTTGAAATTTCTTTGCTCTTTTGTTTTTGGTTTGTATATACTTATACAAACATATATCCTTCGCTGTCCTGGCACGTGTGTTTGTATTGTCGCTGTTGCTTAAAGTGTCGTCTGTTGTTTTGCCGACTGCTTTTTTGCTTTTGTGTGACTGAGAATTTACCGTGCTTCTTTATAAGTAATTTCGTATAGAAAGCCAAGCGCTTGATTCTGTCCTGGGGTCACATTTAAAGCGCCCTCAGTTCAATTCATTCTGTTCTTGAGCATCTCGTTTTTAGGGAGTCTACTGATACTCGAGTATGTTTAGCCAGGATGATAGGTATTTTGCTTAAATTAAAACGAGGATTAAATTTCATGCGCAGCCGATATCAATCGTTGAGCCGAGTCTTGGACAAATTCCAAATATTTATATAAATAAACGCAAATTTATTTTGATTGAAATTCTATAAACAGAATTAAAAATTCAAATCAAATTATTTTATGCTGTGCGTGCCCTGCTTTATTTGCTCGTTTCCTGTGTTTACTGTGTCGGAAGTTTTTCTATTCTCATAGCAAAATAATGTGATTATGTGTTCAAATTTGAACTTGTCACACAATATTTGTTTTGGGTTTGCTTATAATTCATTTAAGCTGCATATTAATTTATAATCGCCTTGTTTGCAATGTTGTCAACAAATTATGTTCCAATTTTATTTGAGCTTTCGTTGCTATTGCCGCTGGCATCGTTAAAGCTCAAAAATCACGTAACAATGTGTGAATGAGAAAGTGGATTATACGAACACGTTGCGTATACGCCTTGTTGTTGGCCTTTTATTGCACAACATTTTTATCAGCTATGGTAATTAGCAGAGGCAACGAGTTAAGGCGCGAATGTAATTCCTTAATTTCAATTTAATTAAAGTAAAAGAGTGAAATAAAAAACGAAAGTGATTAATAGCAGAGGCGAGGGGTAAGGCAGATGAGGTACATTAAAGCTTATAAAAGTGAGACAGATAAAGAATTAAAAAAAAGAAAGAAAAAACAACAGAGGATGTCGATAATGAATAAAACGTAAATACTGTATATAAGAAGTAATTTAAAAATTGATTACACTACTTCTGCTGCTGTTGAAAGTAGTTTTAATTCCATCACCTTTAAATATAAATAAAATTCGACCCTCAGCTGTATCTTGGCTCTTCGATAGAAACGTACAGACATGGGCAAAGCTATCTACCTCGTTATCTTAACAAAGAAATTGCAGTAAGGTCAAGAGCGTTGCATTTTATTGCAATTCCTTTGCTTGATATAGCCCGTCATGATACGCTTGCTATGCGTACAGGGTATATAAAATGTGAAAACACAACCACACAACAATAACAACAACAGACGTCTGAGCACACAAATAAACAATATACTAACAGTAGCGACGTCAACTACAACAACAACAACAAATACAATGTCAGCTACAATTACCCAGGCAGGTGCGCAAAGCAAATAAACAAGAACAAGTGCAGGTGGAACAACTGCATAACAAACTACATAGAAAAGACGCGTTACTTAAGCGTTAGGGCGTTTTGTGGGCGTGTCAGAGGCGTGACAATAAGTAAACGCAACAAAAAGCCAACAAACAATGGCAAAAAAAAAGTTTTCCATGCGCTCAGTGCGGTGCATAGTCGAAGGCAGAAAAGCTGCCAAGCAATTGAAAAGCCCGTAAGCCTCTTGCCAAAGGCAGCCAGCTGTGTCAACGGGGGCGTGGCACAATGTCTGTACTCCCTGAATGGCTATGTAAATAAGGGCCAGATAATACAAAAGTGTTAAACAAAACCATTTGGAAGAAAAGAAAGCTGCCCAAGTTCAGCCAAATGAGATTGTGATTGAGTTTCGCTTGATTGACTCAAGTTGAACGCAAAACAAAAACAACTTAAAAGTAAGCGAACGATTAAGGATTTGATTAGCTTAAGGCGTAGCACTTGATGAGGCAAAGGTTGAGGAATGAGTTTGCTACGAAAAAACAACAAAGTGCTCTGAATAGGTTTGGGTACCAAGCTATGTATTTAAATAGGGAGAATATGGAGAAAGTTTATTTATTCTAACTGAACCGGTTTTTTTTTGTTTTTTGTTTGTTTTTTTTTTTTTTTTTTTTTTTTTTTTTTTTTCATTACAGAATATATAGAATTTTATTACAGCTCGTTAAAAAAGTTTTTCTATTTTATTAATATGAAATAGTTTTCTTTATGAAGACCCATGGCTTCCTTTACCTTGTCCCACGCAGATATAAAATAAATTTTAGTATTCTCTAATCAATCCTATTAAAAAAACATGAGCTGGCAAAAAATATGTAACGCTAAATATTCATATTAAAGTTTGCTGTCGTAATTTGAATTTTAACGAAGCCCAACCCATGGACTATGCCCCAGTGTCGCAGTTTTTATGCAGGTTTTTCCAACGACACTTTTTCTGCTGTGTCAGTGCGAAAAAGAAAACAAAAATGGTTTGAAAAAGAAAAACTCATCAGACTTATGGCCGTGCTCATTGACAACCGTGATATTCACGGGTGAACGTGAGCAGCATTTTACATTCACACATTCGCATTCGTATTCACTTCTTCATTATTTTCGCGCATTGTTTCACGGCTGGAGGATTCGTTTTTCTTGTTCTCTGTTTATTATTTATGTATATATATATTAAATATGCATATGTTGATAGTTGAACTATTTCGCCATCTAGCAAATGCATTTTTAGCATGCGACTGTCATTGTTGTGTTGCTCTGTGCCTGTGACAGACCCAGATCTGCGTGGGAGTGAAGGACGCTCTGCCTTTTTGCTGGCTTGACCTACGCCACGTAAATATCAAATGCGCATATTTTGTGCGACTCTTTGGCGGAAACGGCATTTGGGTGGCTTTCGCTGCTAGCTGGATAAATGAATGGCGATGGCGGTTTTCTTCTTTTTCTGTCAGCTGGCAAATTAGCGCATCAAAACAAAAAGGCGCTTAGAGCGGACAACAACAATGGCGACGGCCTGCGCCATAAAGAGACGGCAAAAACAATGCCTCTGAGAGCGAAAGCTAAAACAAAAGCAATCTTATATATAACACGCACACACACTCGCACAACACACACACACACACACACACACACACACACACACACACACACACACACACACACACACACACACACACACACACACACACACACACACATTTACAGTGCGTGGGTGTCGAAATGTGGATGGAGCTCGCAAGTAGGCAACGAAATTTCGCAATGTGCTTAAACACTTGGCGTGGGCGTCAACTGGTGTTGCCAGATAGTTAAATAATAATTTAAAGGCAAACATTACACTTTTAAATTTCTTGTTCTCCTTCAATCAGTTCTTACATTTTTTACCACAAAGTTTCTACAGAAATAAGACAAGACATATTCATATACATATTTAGTGCAATGAATTAAAATCAAACATAAAATATAGATGTATTATAGATAAACATTCATTTATACTAAAGATAACTGTGTTCTGATGTTCCTTCTCATTTATGGCAAACCATTAGTTTTGTTGCAAAACTATCTGGCAACGCCTTGGGAACGGACAGCCCACCTGCCGGCCTGACTGTCCTACAGCCCTACAGCGGCGCTCTGACACCGCCCCCACAACAAAATTTAATGCCTTATTTTGCGTCGCAACATCTTGGGATGTTGTACCATTACCATTACCCACACACGCACACACACAGACCCACAAATTCACACATACACACACCAGCATCAACGACAGCTACCATTACCATAACATCTTTTGGGCATTTTGTTTTGCTAGCAGCTTCGTAGCGGTCGCAGCGACGCTTCGTACCTGCCTCGTTGTCGTCGTCGTTGGCGCTTCGTGTCTCTTCCGGCGGCGTCATCGCATCCAAGCTGCGCTGATAAGGCGAATGCGGCAACAGCAGCAGCAGTCGTCGTCGAACGTTCGAATCGTTGAAATCGAAATACGCTTGCAGCGCCAGAGCTGCGGCCAGTTGAGAAAGAATCTGTTCATTTGGCGAATTCGCTGCCAACTGCGTCTGAGCGCCTGGTACAGGCAAATCCGAAAACGTTTGTGTGTTAGCCCCGTTGTTGTTCGTGTTTCGAAACAAGTGTGTTGTGAATTCCGATTGTAGGCTGACATGTCCAAGCCGGTTACACCCCAGCACCGAGCAGTGGGAGCTGCCGAGAAGATTAGCGTAAGTTATGGGCCCATTCGAGCAGCCAGCACAGTGACTGACTGCTACGGCTGCTGCCATCTGTGTGCTTAATTGTGTGTTAGCGATGCCATCTGCTCTGCCATATGCAATTTCTCGACCACCTGCAGTGGCAGACCGCCGAAACGTGACTACTACGTGACTTTGAGGTTCATCTGGGATGCTTTGGCGCGCATTTGTGATGCTCAACTTTAAGCCTGGGCTCAACTGCAGTCACACTCACGCGCACGCACGCTCATGCACGCTCACATGCAAAAGGCGACAAAAGTCCGCTCAAGCCAAATGACCTTGCATGCTCTTTGTGGGCCTGTACGTGTGCGTGCGTGTGTGTGTATGTGTTAGTCGCTTTGGTGTTTGCTGCGTGGTGCCTTTTGGTTGCTGTCATGTTTGCCCCTCAAAGGGCATAGCGTAATTTTTGTTGTGCGACTCATAAAAATTGCATAATTGTCGCTCTACATGCGTGTGTGTAACTATGTGTGTGTTCATGTGTGTGATTATAGCTGTATAACTGTTGTGTGCATTGTGTATGCCGTTGTGCGTCCATTACCGTTAACATAGTCATTTACGTGCCATTTGCGCTAGCATCTGGCAGTCCAAATAAATTGAGGTGCCTAAATGGCCAACGAGTATGGCTGCTGGCCGTTTATTAAGTTTCTTATTAACGGCCCGTCATAATTGTTGCAAGTAATCTCGCAGTGTTCAACTGGAATAGGAGACTGGGTAATTAGGCATAATACAAATTGATGATGCTGCATTTGTTTCATTGTCTCGTTGCGTACTAGGGATGCGGGCAGCAAAATTTAGCGTGGACTGCAAGAGGTTTTCCATGCTTTCATCCCGCTCTCTCTCTCTTTCTCTCTGAATTTAAGTTTTGAAATTTATCATACACATTTTGTATTCTATATAGATTTTTCCAATTTCTCTTCGGTTCTCTTCAGCTCTATTTAGCATATATCACTTCAGCCTTGCGTGAAGACTATTTGTCCACTTTAATGCCAGCCCCACTCAGCTCTTGCCCCACTTCCTGCCACATCCTGTTGTGTTAGCTTAGTCTGTGTTTAACTGAATCAGCAGCGAGAAAGTATGCAACGTATTTTTTTCTCTGTTGGCTTAACCAAGCGCAAACGCTGCATGCCCCGTGGCGTGTGCGTCCGCATTCAATTTCAATTCCAAATATGCTGACAACCCAAACTTATATCCGTTTGCCTCAGATAATAACATGCTACGAATTTCTCTTTTGCATGCTCCAATTTGCTCAGATTCCATTTATATCTGTTTTTTGCGTTTCTGTTTTCAGCTTGTTTCCTTTTTGCATTGTTTTCTCATTCCGTTGAGCTGTTGTTTTATTCAACTGCTGACTTTGACTCTTTTGTTCTTAGCCAACCGCGAAGAATGCAAAATTAATTAAGAAAAACTCCACGTTTGACCAAGAATTCCATTTTTTTCCCTCAATCACAATCAAAATGATTAATTCGAAATAAATGTATATGGACTAATATAAAATGCTTATTTGTATTCTATTTGGAAAACTCTTCAGCCCAATTCGATTTGCCTGAATAAATAAATAATATAATAATTTTGCTCTTATCAGTATATATATCTTTTGAGTAAATAGAAATATATAGCTTTTTAGTTTCGTACAACTTTCAAAAAATATAGGGCATCTGTAGAGTTATTTATTTTGCATCTCTGTTATATTTTTCATTTATTTTTTATGCGTTTCGTAGAATATGTGCACAGTGCCTCGGGTTGCTATATGTGTATACGTATATACATATATATTATATACGACTACACAAACAGACATACACATCAGTGTTGCCAATTCAGCCTGTTTCAGGCTGAAAATGAGTACGGGTGATATGAGTACCTTTACCAAGGTATAGCCAGAGATCGAGGCAGACTATGCACAAGCTCTAGTTCTTATCTAATAATTAAGGCATCTAATAATAATGAGGTAATCCAATTTAATTATATGTGTTTGTTCGTATGGTTGTCTGCACATCCGTCTCTCAGCCTGTCTCTCTGTCTGTCTAACAAAATCAAAGGGTGCAGAAGAGCTATAGAAGATCATTTATGGTCTATATGTATGAAGCTGTATTCATTTCGTATTTATATTTAAGTTAAACGAAGATATAACGATTGTAGTAGCAGAGAGCGTTCCCATTGGTCGCTTAGAGACCGACTGTAACGACTCTTACGACTCCTACGAAGCTAACGAAGCTAGAATGCTTGACACAGCAGAGAGCGTTCCCATTGGTCGCTTAGAGATCGACTGCAACGATGCCGACCTGACGTCGTGCTCAACATTTGAGCACGATTTAAGCATTGAGTGAATGTTGCCCTATATAAGGAGCAGCAGCTGAAGCATTATTTCAGTCGCCCAGTCCCGGTGGGGGTGAAACTTACAGTGTTGTAAAGTGAAGTAAAGTGAAGTTAAGTGAAGTAAAGTAAAGTGAAGTGAAGTGTATGATCGATCAGCTGAGCATTAAAGACTTATAGGAAATACTTGGAAAAAATACTAGCCTATATGTCTCGTTTGTCGGTTGTTTGCCAAAATTATTATTATATATATATTGCTTTAGCCACAATCGGAGCTCCAAAGATGGCAACACTGGTTCACATACACATACATACGCATATGAGCTACGCTCGCACACACATAATCAAATATC
Organism: Drosophila arizonae; assembly: GCF_054131065.1. NCBI lineage: Eukaryota > Metazoa > Arthropoda > Insecta > Diptera > Drosophilidae > Drosophila > Drosophila arizonae. Next base: position 14,533,986 of record NC_142922.1, on the reverse strand, counting down.
TTCCATTTACATGCGTCTCGTTATTGCAGCAGCAAGGTGGAGTGAGATAGAGAGAGAGAGAGAGAGAAAAGGAGAGAGAGAGAGAGAGATTGAAAGAAGAGTGTGTGTTTGGCAGAGAGAGGGACGTTGGGTAACATAATATATTTTCAGCCAATTTTTTGGTGTAATTTGTGGACTTACTCGGCAGCCAAATATGGTAGAGCGATCGGAGAGCAAGTTCTTTATGGCCCGGCCCGCCTTTTAATCAGGCATTTCACTTATTTGGCTGCCCTTTGAATTGTCTGTGGGGCATCAGTGGAGCAAGTTTATGGCCTTGTGCATTGAATAAACTTTCATTACATCAAATTGCCAAAGCAATCTAAAAAATGCCATGCCTTTCCAGCATGTGGGTGTGTGTGTATATATATGTATGTGTGTGTCTGGGTGTTATGCGAGACCTTCGCTTCAGAGAATTCTCTTTATTTGTACGTGTACAAATAGTTTTGCTGCTGAAATGAACCAAAGACAATTTCTTAGCTTTTATTTGCTTTAAGTCTTCAAAGTTGTTTTGTTTACTTATTTTTGTTTTACTTCTCAGCATTTGATATTCTTTGAACTCAAATCATAGCATTAATTGCATTTTTAATGAACTTTCTAGTTCCATTAGAGTTGTCCTCCCAATAAACATTACACATACGCAGCAAGACTTTCGAGAGGAGGACACAGCTGCTCCTTGCGTTGCTGCCCAACTCACGTCTCTGCTGCTGCTTTGTGGCATTTGCCAACAACATTGTGAATATTTTCATTTTAATGCCGACGTTAAACTTTGCCATTGGCAAAGTGTCAAAGTTTTCAAGGCAACGTAGCGCATACGCCGCATAAGACAAGCAACCTTACAGCCAACCAGCCAACCAGCCCTACAGCCTTTCAGCCATGTCATGCCATGCCTACAATCGTTCCCGTCCGACTGACAGCCTGGCTGTCTGCATGATGCTTAAAAAACTTAAATAACCTTTAATTGGTATTTTTTCTGTCTCTCTGTCTCTTTCTCTCTTGTAAAAACCCTACCTATTGCGGCTTCTAAACTTTGCCTCTATTTTCCGGGTCAAAAGTTTTGCCGTCACTTTTTCGTTGTGTGATTGACAAAAGTTTTATTTTTAAAGCATGCTACACGTACTTCTCTTATTCGCACGCCTTTTATTGCGCAGTACCCGAAATCCCGACAAGGATTCATATGCGCGTGTCGGAGCATATGAATACATATATCAGGTATTACGTGAGTTTGAACTTTGCGCGGCGTCGCCTATAATGCCATAAATCCTAATAGGATTTCCGAATCTCCAAGGCATAGCCGGCGAGGGATAATTTTCAATTAGCAGCTCGTTTGCGTGCCATTCTATGCCCGCCTCCATTATGGGCAGCTAAAGAGCGAGCGTTAATGAAGATGATGGCAAAGACTTTTAAGTTTAAGTTAATATCCGCCTGGGGTAGAGGGAGTGAAGTTTATGCGTTGCTGCCAATAACGGTTTAGTGATCTGCAGGCTGACAGTGTTAATGATGGCTTAAGTCACGCTCAGCTAAGTAGAAAACCAATTTTGCCGTGGACTTGAGGGGGGAGTACATTACGCAGCTCTGCTTGTGAACTGAAAGCTGATAATTTCAATGAGATTGAGCATTGCAAACGGTCAGGCAAATAAATCGACTCGGCTTACCTGAGCTCGTGTATGCAAATTTTGTATTATAATTCGACGAAATATTCCTTCACAAATATTAATGCAATTTGTCATTGAATTGTGAAAACATAAAATGCTCGCCAATGCGTGAATTATCATTAACAGCAGCCATTTTACATGCAGAAATTGCTTAAATTAATAATTAATTATCAGCCCTGATAGGTTTGTTTATTACATAAAGTGACATACAACCTAGGAGTCGATTGTAATTGAAGCTTTTATATGTTGGCTTAACATTTAAATTTAATTAAATTAGTTTCCATAAAATGAGATTAAAATTAAATTTAAATATAACTTTATTTACTTCTGTTCATTTACTTATTCACTTAATTATAAATATTTGAATTTAAATGAGTATTTCTGGTTTCAAGGTTGAGCGAATTCAACTCGCACTTGCCACGTGAAATTAGTATGTATGTAATTTCGATATGAAATGTGATTAATTTGTCAATATTAAACAGTGTTCTGCGTGCATTGCGCGAATTATTTATTGCCAAATAGCAGCCAATGGGCCAATTAGAGCTCTGCCAATCTGAAATGTGCTGCATCATGGCCACCACTTAAATATTAATCCCAACTAATGGCTGTCAGGCATTAATGAACTGAAATGTGCGAATTGCCATAAAAAACTTTAAATTCTATAAAATGTATGCACATTTCGTATATTATAATTTAATCGATTCCACGTTTCACAAATGGAAAACCAAACGAATGAAGTGAACAGCAAATATTGGTAATTATTGAATTTGCATTCTGCACACCTGAGGGACGCATCGGCAGGCATTTACGCAATGCTTTCAGCCATATCAAACGTGTAACATCAATTTGATGAGCAAACAGACACATCCGGCTGGATGTCTGCGTATTGGCAGGCGACACATGACAGCACTTAACCACACAAATATGAGTGCCTACACATGCACACACATGTACATGTGCAGCAGCTGAGAGACGGTTGCCCTGTGCATGTAGATGTGGAATGATACTATCCGAATGGGAGCGTAATGCCGGCAGAGACATCATATACTTCTCCAACTTTTATAAATGAAATAGTAAAGGCAAACTTTGTCGTTCGTTCTTCCCGGCACTTACTAAACAATTGTCACTGGTATTCAATTACAGGGTATCAAATACTCGACCATCTAACTTTGAGTTACACGACTTGTTTTATTTTTCCGGATGTGGCAAGCGCTTTGGGATATCAACGAGCCCAGAAGTGTGTCTCCCCACACAAGTATGTAGGCATCCTGTGTGTATATGTGTGTGTATGTCTGGGTCTGTGTTTGTGTCTATATGTGGTTATGAACCGAAAATCCATTTACGCTTGAATACATTTTGGTCATGATGAAGTGGACAAAAACGAACAAACTTTGGTGTTAGCCCTAAACAAACAAACAGCATTTGTTAGCTCAGCTAGTTAGACGGAGCAGCGAATACAAACAGGGACAGCAAGGGAGAGCAAACTGACGTTTAAATTATGAATGCAATAAATGTAACTTAATATAAGCTCAGGGATCTTGGACAGCTTTAAGCATTGAACTGCAGAAAATGTCCTTGACTGCATGGAACAGCCGCATAGAAACTTTTAACTAACCACTGTTATTTTTCCGTTGAGTTCCACTGGGCCATGCCTTGTTGAAGAGCTTGCAAACTATTTTCTATTCGCTTATCAATATCAATTTGCTGTCTCGAAATCAACAACTTTCTCCGTCAGTTTTCATAGCCAACAGAAAAGTTGCAGAGCTTATAAATTTGCGTGTCAAGCTGAAGGAAACTACAATTTCATTGTATTCAGCTTGGTCAAGGTAAAGTTTATGCAGCAGACAAAAGTATATATAGATATATATGTGTATATACTATATGTACATGTGTGTGAAGATATAATACCGATTGCATTTTCTTGTTCGAAAAAGTTTAGAGTCTCGTTTTTGGTTCGCTTGTTTTACTTGGGGATTTTTGTTCATTTTGAGCTGTCAACATGCAACAGCGGTTGCTGCTGCTGCAGTTGCAACAGTTGCTGGCGCTGCATATGCATAGACCTACAATATGCATATGCATCTGAGTCTCCATCTGCATCTGCATCAGCATCTGCCTCAGCATATGTTATGCTGCACCACTAAACGTTGCTCTTTGTTGCCGTTGCCGTTGCGATGCTTGAATGCCTGGTAAACATGCATAAAACTATATCACTTGCCCATGCGATATGGCTGCCGGCAATGTGGGCGGGGCAGCCCCACGCAGCCATAGTTGAGCCATTGCCCTTCAGCAAATATGCATATATATGCATATGTGTGTGTGAGTGTGTGTGTGTATGTATGTGTGTGTTGTGTACGTGTCAACTCATTGACCTCGTTGCTGATGGCTCGACTCTTCGCATCAAATACCTATGCAAGCTGTATGGCTGGCATGCTTAGCAATTTTTTTCCTATTTTTCTCCGTTTCCCTGTGAGCTTTGCCATAGCTCGTTTCCTGCCTACAGCAGCTCGCGCAGCCCTTTTCGCCTTTTGATTCTGTCGTGATTCTGCATCATTACCGGAGCAAGGCCCGACATTTAAATGTCGTAATCGGATAGCTCGACCTCCCTGCTCATGTCATGTGAGTCGACAACGTGGTCAGGTTTCTGATTTAACTGGCAGCTATCTGACCGGAGGAGATTTCTGTCATGTAATGCATTACGAGCGCTTCGGGTATATACGTATATGTAAACATAGTAAAACCTCAGAGTGAGGTTAAATTGGATGTAACCTCGTGCCCCAAATATAGACGAAACTGTATTGGCCAAAGATAAAATTGATGATACAATTGTAGGTAAATTACTGTAATTATTTGAGATGTTTAGCTCTAAGGGACATCAAGGAGAGCGGGGGTGGGGCATATAATTATACTTATTCACGATGTGAAAGGTTGATTTTCTTCAATGAACATTTTCCTCCCCAGACACCAGTCGGTCTGTTTGTCCATCTTGTTCCAGTTGAGGGCTATATGCAAAGTACTTCTATCGAGTATTCCTAACACATAAGGACACTGAATAGTTCAATTTGCTTTGAATCTGTTACTCAGTATAGTAAATTATTCTGGCAATGCAGCGAGCTGAAAGCTTTCCCACACCTACGCTCGATGCGTGGCATGCCCCAATTAAGGATGCTTTCGGGATTTAATGAAGCGTATGTCAATTAAGCGCGTTCTCGTTGAATTAAAAAACTCGTGTATCTCAATTGAATGAAGCACAAGTGCAAGGCCAACAATTTCAAAGCATTGACCCATTGAAAAGTCAATTAAAATGCGCGCCCTACAGCAATGGGAATAAATGTTAACAAGCATTCCAAATTGTTTTTTATATTCCAAGCAGAAGGAAATATAAATCAAACGATTGAGCCAAGTGCTGTGCTATTCTGTTGTTGTAATTGATTGATGGGAATGTTTAGTTGAGAAAAGCAATAGAGACCAGATGTCTCGGGCAAAGCCAAGTGAGAAATTGCAATTCGAAATCACAGTCGCACACGGAAAACAAAAGGTCGGGCGACACCTCATTATGTCTCACACGCCAGCAAAAACTTTGCACATTACGTATACGACATGTGCGGTTGAGCTGGTGCATAAAAAAACTTCTTCACTCCAGTGCGATAGCCACTCAGCAGCCACAACATCAATCAATCAAGCAATGCGTCAACCCCAACGATAACAACTGACGTCGTATTGACGTCTCGTGCCGTTTCGTGACGCAGCCAAGTTGGGGGCGACATTGGCAGGTCGTAAAGTGCAGTCAGTCGAGCGGCAGGTGCTCGCACATCAGAGCTCTGCACAATTTACTGTCAATTTCATTATTTATAAACGTTTTTTATGGCATTATCGAGCGGATGGGCATGCTTTATCTGAGCTTGATGCTGTGTCGTAAGATTTTGCTGATCTCCAGACTAAACATTAGTTGTGCGCTTTACTTGTATATGTGCTCGCAGCATTGTGTAGTAGGTGTTATAGCAAGGAGCACTCACGGTTAAATAAAAAGAAATGATGTGATTGAGGCTATAGCAGGCAGCTTGGTTATATGTATTATAAAAAAAGCATTGTATTATAGCAAACAGCTTTCGTTATGTAGTATAAATACATATTTTTCATTTTAATAAGTGATCAATAAGCTTAAGAGCAAGTATTGTTATCATTATTAATTTTTTCATTACTTTTGAATGAAAATACATTTTATTTTCAAAGCAAAAAAAGTCCATATCTAAATCAGACAAATAACATAAGAAGCTAGCATAGTCATAGTAGTAGTAGTAATAGTAGGAATATTGTGTCATAGCATTTAGCTTCTGAATTGTTTGCTCTGCATCTTAAAGTACCCGGAGCACCTTCTTCTTCTTCTTCTCGCGTCTGAAACGGCCAATTAACTGCAATTGATTTGTGACGACAATGCGCGCAGTTTCCATGTTTTGCTTTGTTGATACAACAATAACTCTTGGCTGGCGTTGCGGGCCTCGTCCCAAACGTCATTCGCAGCAGCAGTAATTCCATTTCGAGCTGCATAGTCAACGACAATATTTGTGTTGTTTTGTTTGTTTGTCTAGCTCCCGGCGCTCTCGTCTGCCCGTGCCCCAAGGGCGTGGCATGGCAGTGGCATTACGCACAATGCTTTTTATGTTAACGTTCAGTTGCATTAAGCCAGCATCTGAGCCTGACTTTATGGGCGCCCTGGGCTCTGGTTTTTTTATTGGCCACCAGGCCGAACAATTATGCAAATTTATTGCGGTAGTCTCGCTAGCGCCATGTAGATACATGTTTTATTTATGTTTTTAATTTGCAAAACGCAGCTTTTTTTATTGGCATTCGGCGAACAGGATGTGCAGCAGCAGCCCTGTGGCTCGGTTTACCTCTGCATTTTATAGCAAGTCCATCTATTTTTATACCATGTCCATGGATAGTTCTGCATGGGCAGGCTATTAAAAGTTGATGATGCTGCATTTGCATTTCCATTTGTTTACCTACCTCACTGTCTACTTGCTTGCTCTACACAAATACACTTTGGACCACATTAAGGAGCTTGGGCAAATTGTGCGGGGCCAAAACATATTGGACTAGAGAGACCCTAGAAACGAGTGATAGCTACAATGCTCTTTGCCCTGGTCTTTTGACACTTTTATAGTTTCACTCAATTTCAATAAGTGCTTGGCGGCCAAGACTGTGGTCTCTGCCCCTCACTGTCTCTCTCTGTGGGCTGGATATCAATGTGTAAAGGACTCGACGTCCAGTTCAAGGTGTGGCCCTGGTGTATTTGTTTGCCTCCAGCTTAAGTAATTTATAAATTACGATCTCCATCAGTCGAGCTTAAGTGCGAAGTTCTATCGACTATAAATTGTTGGTTGCAATTCCCAGACAAGTTTGCTTCGGCTATAATTTTCCAACTTGTATATAATTTCATTTAAGCCGTTAATGACGAATTAGTAACTAGTTGACGCTTGCAGTTAGCGAGTTCACATAGAGGAATAAAAAGTTCGTTCGCAACGCGCTTTTCTAATGAACCTAATTTGGTTAGTTAGTTGTTGGTTTTTCCGCCGCTGCACAATTTCCGTTGCCTACTTCAAAGCGTCGGTGGCATGCGTTGAACTTTTTACTGAATGGCTCAACTCTCATATTAAAATGCGCTTTACGCGTTCCCCGAATTCATTTTGTAATTAGAATTTACCATTTTGCATTTGATAAGAGTTAAGAGAAAGTGAAGTGCATATACTCCACTCATGTATGGTTTATCGGATAAATTCTGCTTATAAACATATCGTAAATATAATTCAGATAAGCATAATATTGTAAAATATATAGACTCTTGAAATTCCTAATAAATCAGTTTTTTACTTTACCTTGTATATGAAATTTTGTAAAAAAAACACACGAAAATCCTTAACTATAAAAAGTAATATCTCAGTTGTAAAGCAATTGGCTAATACCTGTAAATTATGAAATTACTTAGAGCATTTAGACTTCAGTCTCTTTTGATTCCCAAGCTAAGGATAATATTATCTAGCCAGGGTATTTGGGGTTCAGTCTCCTCTGACCCGGATCTCACTTGCTTCTTTGGTCATTTCATGCCAGTCATATTTCACGCATGAGCTTGTTTTAATGGCAACGTGAATCTGATTTTGCCTTTTAGTTTGCTTTTACGTTCTGCTTTGAATGATTTTGCTTAACGCATTAACAAAGCAGCGCATTATTCAATTCCCATTTGATTCTCTACTTTCTGTTTTCTCTTTTTCGGCGTGCAGAAATACAATATCAGCACGGAGAAATGCGGCGATTTGACTGTTATTGTGCAGGTAAATTTTAAATAAATGTATTATAAATAAGTGCAGTTGATTAATAGCTTTTCATTCGCAGGGCGATCTGTCGCAGCAGGAGAAACGCGCTGTCTTCATAACCGTGCACGATCTGGGCTGCAATCGTACGTAGTTCGCAAGAGGATACAAATTATTTAGATTTGACTGCACTTACTTACCGCATGTGGCAGATAATTCGTTTCAGGAATTTGTGAGCAGTCCATGCATGACGGAAATCAAGGAGCGCTCTTGCTTCATACACGTCGATGTGCCCGGCCATGCCGACAATGCGGATGCTCTGCCCGACAATTTCCCCTTCCCGTCGCTGCAGGCGCTGGGCGAAGATTTGGTAACGGTGCTCGATTACCTACATGTGAAATATGTAATTGGTCTAGGCGAGGGGGCTGGCGCCAACGTGCTCGCCCGTTTCGGTCTCGCCCATCCCAGCCGGGCCTTGGGCCTTATCCTGATCAATGCCACGGGCAGTGCTGCAAGTGTCTTGCAGTCCTTCAAGAGTAAGGTGCGGGTTCTTGTCTGTGCCCTCGCTTCGATTGGCAATTAATTTATGTCATGCCCTTTCGCATTTACAGTTCATTAGCTGGAAAAGCGACGAGGTGGCCCAGTCGGCTGAAAGCTTTCTAATGTATCACAAATTTGGACATGTAAGTAATCGTTCTTGCAATTGCCACACACTTGCACTAAGTGTGTCCCTATATGTGTGTGTATTCAGTATGGGTATATATACGTGAGTGTGTGTGTGTGCGTGTGCGTGTGCGTGACTGTGTCTGTCGTGGTTAATTGATATCTGTCTCTTTCTTATGTTGTATTTACTTTATATTATTTTTTGTCTATTTTATGTTGTGAACTGTTTTACTTGGCACTGCAGGTCATGGAGGTAAACAGTCTTACAGTGTACTTAAACCCCAGTCTTTCTCAGCTCTCCTTAGTAGCTACTCATCTGAGATACTGCTCTCTTTATTGCTTAGATTTAAAAATTTAGTCTCCAACTATTTCAGCTTTATACAAATTCGCTCAAAAATCTATCTGCTGTAGGTTTTCTGACAACGCATGTGTATTAATGTTTGTTTCCTTTTTATTTTTTTTATTATTTCTCTTTTAGACCACGGTACGTAGGTCCTCAATCAAGAAATCGGCCAATATGAAAAAAAATCCAAATTCTTATATACATTTACTATATATATTTTTATAGTCCATCATATATGCTTGCATGCTTTCTTGTTTTGCATGGCTTGAGTTTTGTAGCTGTCAGCTTTCTGTTGTAGCGTGCCGCCGCCAGGTTAAATATTTTCTAATGCAAACGTTCTGCTTATCCCCACTGCACAACAAAAATTAAACCATATGAATCATAACAAATTAAACACATAGCAAATTGTTGGCGAGAATCCAGATAAGGACAAGATCGTATCCGAATATCAGAAGCGTTTGCATCGCTCATTGAACAGCAAGAACGTCGGCCTCTATGTCAAGGCGTTCATGAAGTATGTGAACACAAATATTGAAGCTTATTGATTATTGTACGCTTAATCAATGTTTACAATTCGCAGTCGAAAGGATCTGACACTGAAAGGTTGCAAAGTCGATGTCATTTTGATTACGGGCATGCTCAGTCCGTATGCCTCGATGGTGGAGAAGTTGCATCGCGACGTGGAGAAAGAGCGCGTAACCATTCTGAAAATCGAACGCGCTGGCGACGTATTGGCCGATGCTGTAAGTTACACATAGACCATTTAATAGAAAAATAACATTATGTCCCACCATACTATTGCAGCCTTCTAAGGTGGCTCAATCGATACTATTGTTCTGCAAGGGCCAAGGATTGCTGACATCGATCGTGATGCCGGGTGTGGATCGCGGCCGCTCCTTCTCTACTGCCAGCTCTGGTTCCTTCGAGCGTCGTCTGTCGCGTGGCGTTTCCATGGAGGACTACGACAAGCCCAACATACGCCGCCTAAGCATCATGAACAGTGAGTCGCCCAAAAAGGAGTAATCCCCAAACCAAACACTGTTACACACAAGCGAGAGGGCATCAGCAACAGATCTAACGTATCGTCGTGTAACTATGTTTAACATTACGCATATTTAAATTAATTACTTAACTTAGTAAGTGAAAGTGTTAACTTTTGTCAAATTTAGAGGCCAAACAATCATTACATGATGCAATCGTATTACCTTTTAGCCAATTGAGCAACATGAATTTTAAGCCACATTTTAATTAGTAAATGTTTTAATTAACAAAAATATTGAAAAACTTATATAAAATAAAAAAAACTTGAAATAATTAAAATGAAATAATTCCTCAAAAGGCAAAAGTTTAGTATTATGTAATCCCAATGTCCCACCTGTGCAACCAAATGTGTAACGGATCATATCTCTCTAAACTCGAAGAATTCGCCAAAAATGTTTAATACACACATATAAATACACAGACACATACACATGAGTACAAGCAATCACCTATTGTAATACCTCCGATTAGTATCGTACCTAAAAAATGATAAACTCAAATGAGAAAAACTACAGCACTCCCAGATTTTAAAATTGTTTTCACAATTTTCGAAACATGTATTTTCAGCCAGTCAACAAATACTTTTTAAATAACGAACAAGAAGTATATATTTATATACACAATTGATATATAGTGTAAGTTCAAAGCACCACAGCATTATGCTGCTTATCGAAGGTATTTATGAATCAAATCGGGCACCGAAAGTAATAAATATATTTAATGTGTTTAATGAAATTAATAAAGCAATGAAAAGCAAAACATGAAAACAGAAAACAAAAGAGAATAGAGGATAGAAAATTATTGTAGCTACGCTTGTAGAGATTTTGCGAAGCAATATTGGCTTTTTAGTGTGATGCAAATGCTTTAGACATCAAAATCAAAAATAATTCACGCACTTTAATATATGATGTAGCAATCATAAAACAATAAAGTTCAAAGTTCAAAACAACTCAAGGTTCTAAATCTACTTTCTCTTCATTTTAATAAAATATAGTCGGCGGTGTTGTTTTTTAATGGAAATATCCAATGGCACCTTTTATTGCGGTTGCACCATTTTGAAAAATATATATTTCGATATTTATCGAAAATCTTAATCAACTCGGCGGGTAACCGACTCGTATGATTCAGCAACATGTTGCTACTAAATTTCATAGAGCAACAAATTCATTACAAAAACACGTAAATCTCATGTACACGGTCACACTGACAGCCAGAGCTGCCACATCGGTGTATTTTTTGCAGCTCATTTAATAAGAAATAAAACAATTGCAACACAAAATGTTATAAAAAACAAAAAGAACTAAAATCAATTAATTTTACAGTAGGGAGATCGTTCTCGGCTAACTTTATAATAAATCACATCTGTATGGACGCGCCGCCGCCAACAAAGCCACCCAGAGGCGTTAAATATGGAAAGGATGAGGTACATTTATTCAAGACATCGATAAAAAAAAGTATATGGACATTAATATGATCATCAAAACTGAGCATAATGTGGAGTAAATATTTCAAGAGCTATACCAAGAACACGGTGCAACCTAGTTTTGCCCATAATACCGCTTGGCATTACCAAGCCGATGACGACACCTCTGATGCGGACTCATAATGTGGTTGTTGTTGTGTTTTTGTTGGTGTTGTTGTGTGGCTGCTTTTGTTGTTTTACGCCCTTTTTCAAATATGAGAATAACGAATTCGTGAAATGTAATTTTGCTGGTCGTGTGCGCTTTTTTCATTTGTATTTGGCATTTCAGTCCGCCGGCTGTGGCTTTCTCGTCAACGTCATCAAATCGCTGGGCTTCAGCGAGACGACCGAGGAGCGTCAAAAGGAGAAGGATAAAATCGAACAAGAATTCAAACGATCGGATCTGCGATTAAACGAACTCGTCTCACGCCATGACCAACAGCTTACCCAAGTACTGCCACTATTCAGCCAAGTGTCCACCGAGGTGACTGCCAGTCGTGAGCGCATCCACGCGGTCAAAGAGAATCTGGGCGCCTGCAAGCGGCTTCTGCAATGCCGTCGCGATGAGCTTAAAAAGATGTGGACGGATGCAGTACAGCACAAGTATGTGCTTGAGATGCTGGAGCAGATGTAAGTAACAAATATTTCAGTCATATTCGATTTTCACAATTCATTTTGCTTTGCAGCCAAGAGCTACGAAAAGTGCCTCAACGTGTGGTCAGCTTTACGGCGAAGCGGCAGTATTTGCATGCCAGCAAAGCGCTTACCGATGCTTTAGCCACGCTCAGTGGCCCGTTGTCGGGCGTCGAGGGATTGGCAGATCTTCGTACCGATTTGCAAACGCGCCGGCAACAACTCTATCAGCGGCTACACGAGGAGCTGGTTACGCAAGTGTATAAGAACTCCGCTAATGAGGCGTTCCAGCGCAGTAACTCCAGCCGCCTAAATTCCAGTTTTACGCGTGGCATTGGCGCCCGTCGCTCCACGGATCGAATTGAGGCCAATGCCCGCGTGCGCAAAGCATTGAGCGAAATGGCACAGGGCTTTGATCTGGACAAGGCGGAGATCATAGAGGATGCGGATCTGATCGATCCAGAACTGAGCATGAATTACTTTATTGCCATTATTGTGGAATGTTTTGGTATGCTGCACAAGGTGCCCGATTCGCTGGAAACACTGCGAGTCCAAATTCAAACAGAGCTGCTTAATGTGGTGCGACACACGACACATCAATTGGCGGCTGATGGTGCATTACAGGGTAGTGCAGGAGATAGCAATCCGTTGCTTAGCCTGCTGGATGTCATATTCAAGCAGTTCAAAGCTATTGCCAAGACGCATACGCTGCTGCTGAAGAACTACCTGGCCGTTGGTCAAAAGTATGCGGTCGTGGGGCCGCAGCCCTACGACCTGACGGACTTTTGGGCGCAAGCTCAGTCAGTGGTATGTGTCATTATATGCCACACATATATACAGTACGCTTGTATTTCATATATAATTTACTTTACAGCTGCAACTGTTGCTCACGGACTATTTGGATATACAAAACGCATCGGCAGATGAGGGCGCGCAAACGGGCTTTGTGGAACCCATAAACAATATTAACTCCTATTTCCTAAGGCGTAAAGTTCCAAGGTTAGTAGTGACTGATTTAATTAGTAAAAAAGTATTGTAAATGATTGTTTCTCTTCTTATTTGCCAGCACGAAAAAAGCCATGTTCAAGTTTGACAAATCCTCGCACATAGCCGGAAATGTTGGCAACAGCAGCAACAGAAGTACTCAGGAGCCTTTCAAGGAGCATCGACGCAATGCCTCGGATGCTTCAGTTGATGATAATTTAGGTGTCAATCATCTAGGCAGCGGCAAAGGATCTATGACAGGTCTGCTGCCGCATGAGAAGAAACAGCGAGAAAAGCTGTTAATATGTACGCCCGATCAGAATGTGATCACCAAAGTGTATTTGCCATTAATGGGCTACATACAGGAGATTGAGAACTTCATGAAGTGTAAGCCAGGGTAAGCTATTCAATCATAATCTATCCAGTCTAAAAGCTCATTTATTAATGTTACATTTAATAGGCAACCTTGCAGTCTGCACGATTTCGTGGATAATTATATAAAGGATACATTCCTATCAAAGGGTCATAATCGAAACTTGCAGTTGACTATCGAGTCGCTGTCCAAGAATCAGGACGCCTGGCGAGCCATTGTAACGCCCGAGGAAATGAAAGCTCTAAATCTAAGTCGACCCCTACTGCAGTCCACCGTCATGGTGGAACGTCGTCTGGTTGAGACCAAAAATTTAATTCAAGATTTGCCCTGCTACTCGGAAGAGCTGCTAAAGATGGTGTGTGCGCTGCTCAAGGCGTATCGCGAAATATGCCAGACAGCCTACAGGGGCATTGTGCAGCCGGATTCAGAAGATAAGCGCATATATAGTGTTGCTTGGCTAAAGGATGAGGACATAAGTCGTTTCCTAAAGTAAGATTTTTATCATTGGGCTTACAAAGCATGAAGTACATTGTTACCTTTTGTTGCAGAACTCTGCCCAATTGGACGGATTTGAAGACCTCAAGTCAACGCGCAAGGCACACGCGTAAACTGCAACGTGGCAACTTTGAACCGTCTGAGGAGGAAAGTCCACTCCAGGTCCAGCAACGCAATATCCGTGAGGCCGAAATGCTGACAAGCAATTTAGGTGAAGGCGGCATAACGCAGCAGGAAATTCTGGCTGACATAAGCGTCCTTAAGGAGTTAGCCATATTGCAGGAGAGCATGGAATGGTTTTCGTGCCGTGTCTCAGAGTTTGCCAATGAACTGAGGCGTCCATTGGTCAATGGCATGACCACAGCAACGCCCGAATGTGCGGCAAATGTGGCCATCAAGGATGGCACCATCAAGGTGATGACTAATTTGGCATTGGAATTCGATGAACTCGCAAACACGTGTCTGTTAGTACTGCATCTGGAGGTTCGAGTGCAATGCTTCCACTATTTGCGATCCAAGACGAGCGTCAGAACCAATAGCTATGTGGGATCCAAGGATGATATACTGGAACCAGATCGTCAAGTCCTGGTACTAACGAAACGTTTGTCCGAAATGGATGAAGCATTCAGCGCCACTCTGCACCCACGCAAAACAAGGGTAATTCTAATGAGCATACAGCAAACGGCTGTCTTTCTCAACCATTTTTTCTTTCCAGTACATTTTCGAGGGATTGGCTCACCTAGCAGCGCGCATTCTTATACAGGCTTCCAACTACTTGGAGAACATCGATCAGATTACAGTGCAACGCATGTGTCGCAATTCGATTGCATTGCAGCAAACGCTAAGCAACATTACGGCATCTAGGGAAATTGCCTTGGATCAGGCCAAACATTTCTATGAGCTGCTCTGCATGCAACCAGATGTAAGAGCATCCGTAGTGATTATATAGATAAAGTCTTAATGTTCATTTTTATTTATAGGAAATACTAAATGCGTTGCTAGAACGCGGCACACAATTCTCAGAGATGCAATTGCTGAATGCATTGCAATTATCCTGCAAAGCATGTGGGATAACTGACGTCAATTCATTGGCTAGCTATCAGCAAAAACTATCCGATATATTGGGCGCAAAGCCCTCCAAGGGTGTTGTTGTATAATAGACAAAGTTTTCTTTTTTATATACTTGCGCCTTGTTTGCCCACTCACACATATAACAATAATAATTTTTAATGTGTAAGTGCAAAGAGTATGCCTAGTGTTAAGTCCAAATTGATTATAAATGTTTTGAACATGTTGGTATGCACTTGGTGTTGCGATGTAGTCCTTTATATACTTATATTCTAAAGTTCATGAACAATATTGTAATATGGCTTATACGCAATAAAATGCAAATGTTACAACGAAGTTTTAAGTTACAAATGCAAATCGGCAAAACAAGTTAACACCTGCTTGGGTCTAGTTACATTTAACATTGGCAGAAGAGCTCTGTTAACTCAACATAAACAGAACATCAAGTGTTAAAGATACACTTAACATTGCGGCTAAATGGGATTTAAAGTAAAATTTACGTAGTTTAAATGTAATTCATTTAGTATTGGTTGACGAATTGTTTTATAGTAGCTTAAATGTATTTGCATTTAGTATTGCTTGACAATTGATTTGTAATAAATTTTTTTATTTAATCTGGGCTGGAAACAATATGACAACATATTTTACATGATATATACACAATATAATATAATATATGCGTAATATCCGTAACTATATTTATTGAAAAACTATCATATTGTCATTTTAATGTATTGTAAACAAATGTGAAATACCTTCAAAAAGTAAATTCAATTTATAGCTTTTGTACTGACGGATTTAAGAAATGATTTTCATTGAAGTCATATGAGTATCGATAACAAAAGCCACGCTGCCATATGGGAACAGACTTTTGTGATTTTTGCTTAAGATGACAACTCTTCACGTTTTTATTAACATAAACATTAAATAGTTAAGCCTATCTCTAATAATTTGAATAGTAGGCGCGCAGCGCTCTGTTCGGTTACACACATATACACACACAACCACACACTTACAAACCAGAGCTAAAGAGCTTACAAACCGGTCGTGCATTATCAAAATTGGACGTACCAATCAGTACCAGTGAAGCCAGCCTCTCGCGCGGAACAATTGCTCAATTGTTTACACTTCAATTGCCTAAAGTGTAAATTGTACAGATTGTGCAAATTGTACATAAGTTTCTTAGTTTGCTTTTGTGTGCAAGGCAAAGAAATTCACTCCACGACGTCCAGTTACTGACGCGTCTGCAAGTGCATGTGAGAAATGTGGCATTGTTAAATAACTTTCTCTTTTGTGGACTGTTGTATAATTGTATCGATGATGTCTGCTTTACTTTGATTTCAACTATTTCAGTGGCACGTACACACAAAATCGACAACATGTCGAATGGCAGTAAAGAACGTGCTGAGAATTACTTAAAGAATCTGTTAACAAATGGTAGCCAAGAGGGCGACAGCGAGGCAGAGTTGGACCTGCCGCCATGGTACGATGAGCAACTATTCAAACGGTGAGTGGTGCTACGATACAAATCAATCAAACTTTGTGTGCATATCTAATTATAAACTATCTATGAATAGCGGCCAGAGGTATTTCAGCAAATATCGTTTTGTGATGACCTCAGGCATGTTGGCTGGTTTAATTGCGGTTCTTGCCATTCCATCGATATTGCGCGTTCTTATCTGCACAGGCCAATCGTCGAATGCTCTCACTGCCTATCGCCGTTATTTGCGCACTATTTTCCATGTACACGCCTGGTATTTTCAGCCGATTGAGGACAGGCGCAGCAAACTGTGGACGAGTATTGCGGCCGTGAGGCGAGCACATTCTCGCTCGAGTCGGGCTTGTCAGCGACGTGGTGCCGGTCAGATAACACAGAAGGATTTGGCCTTGACACAGTTTGGATTCATCGGCTTTATAACGCTGGGCGCGCATCGCATATCATTGAAAGATGATGATTTTCTTGAGACCACATCGCATATGTGGCGGGTGCTGGGCTATTTGTTGGGCATCAAGGATGAGTACAATATATGTGGAAGCAATTGGGCGGAATCCAGGGAGCGTTTAGACATTGTTATGCGTAATGTCTATAGGCCGGCGCTGGAGCAAACAAATGAGGAATTTTATCATATGACCAAAGCATTAGTTCATGGGCTTTGGCATGTAAATACAATGCTCTCAGTAAAAGCAAATATTTTCTTTACCAAGCGACTGGCGTACGTTAAAGGCTATGAATACTATAGCTTTGATTATCTTGAAGGTGAAAAACCTGATCCACAGCAAACATCACACTACTATGATCTGAGCTTGTGGGATCGCTTTATTGTTAGTTATGGTTTGTTTATTGTTACATACTTGCACAAGTATTCAGTTGTACGCTGGTATTTCAATTTTCGAGTTTGGATAATGGATCTCTTTATGTACTACTTGCCAACCGTAGCCATTTGGAAATTTGGATTTAAGTCGGCCTATGTGCGCATATTCCGGCCAGGAGGTACGGCACATGAGCTGCAATTAAGTCTGAAGGAAGAGTAGTTGAGCGTTATCAGTTTATGTGTTAGCGATTTTTGTGATGGGAACTTAGAAGTTATTATTTATTGTGCCTGTAATGTGTTATAATGTGTTTAGTTAAAAATGTAATTAATAATTGGAACAGCGTCCTATGAATGTTAAAGACTTTTAAAATATATGTATGCAATATGTAGCCACTAAAAACTTTTTTCTTATAGTTTTTATCAATGGTTTGAAAATTGTTGCCAGCTATGTGGAAGGTAAAATTTTATTTCTCCATTTTAGTTTTGATGTATTCGTTATAATTAGGATGATTAATTATATTTATATATGTACTTGTAAAATATATGGACGAAATTCATTTGAAAATCCCGCCTATTTAATGCTGCTACAGTTTTCAGCACTGGTACTATATCAATAGCGATAACAGCACTTATGATGAAATGTAATGCCGGCAATACTAATTATCGATAACAGTTTGTGTTTTGTTGCTTGCGTCTTTTTCTTGGCTTTCCAGAATTTATTTAATTTGTTGCTAAAATCAATAATAATAACAATGTTTTATCACGTAAGTAATAATGCATAGTTGGCGTTAACCCATACGTAACGTATGTCCATATAGATATCGCTCGAGCACGAGATTCTTCTGCATCCACGCTACTTTGGGCCCCAATTGCTGGAAACGGTGAAGCAGAAGCTCTACTCGGAGGTGGAAGGAACGTGTACGGGCAAATATGGTTTCGTGATTGCAGTCACAACAATAGACCTCATTGGGTCTGGAGTGATACAGCCTGGTCAAGGTTTTGTTGTATATCCAGTGAAATATAAGGCTATTGTGTTCCGGCCATTCAAAGGAGAAGTCCTCGATGCCGTTGTTAAGCAGATAAATAAAGTCGGCATGTTTGCGGAAATCGGACCATTGTCATGCTTTATATCACACCATGTAAGCTGTTTCAAGTTTTATTTGCAGTTCAAATGTGAATAACAGCTGTACATTTTTTTCAGTCCATTCCCGCTGACATGCAATTCTGTCCAAATGGAAACCCGCCTTGCTACAAGTCCAAAGACGAAGACGTCGTCATTTCTGGTGAGGATAAAATACGTCTAAAGATTGTGGGTACGCGTGTGGACGCTACTGGCATTGTAAGTTGATTAAAATCCTCATGTTCTTCTAATTGTGATATCTAATCCCCTTCCAACAGTTTGCTATAGGAACTTTGATGGATGATTATTTGGGTTTGGTCTGCAATTAAGAAGTCAACTAGTGTACAATTTCTATATATATGTATATATATATATTAAACTTTAATGAAATGCATTTAAGATTTTTAAATATTTAGGTGTATATATATCATAAATACTTATAAGATTTGATTTAAATTCAAAGGTACATTATTTTGTAATTTAGTACAATTCTGTGTGCTGTTTTCTCTTTTTGTGTGGGAGCTAAAAATATGGATGGATATAATTTTAATTAATTAAATAGCAAGAACTACATTTATATTTATAAGCAAATATACCTTAACTTAATGATAAGCGTACAGCAAAGTTTATAACAAGCTAATTTTATATCTTTGCAATGCATATTTTGTTAGATGTTATCTACACTGAATCTGCAAGGATATGATGCTTCGGCTAACCGAAGATTAAAGTTTCTTAAAAAAGATTGCACAATAGCTAAAACAATGAGATATTAAAGCATAGTTCCTGCTTAGATTTTTTGTTCAGATTAAATACTTAGGAGGTTTAGGCAACGTGCATGATTGTACATACTTAATGAAGAGCGCTATGCAAATTTATATAAAAAGGATGTAGAAAGCTATGCAACGTATTTCCTCAGATCAGCCGGATTCATAGGTCCCAAGAGAATAAATGATGCTTAACAAGCATGTCGCGCACACCATCTTTAAGTGGCTGCGATTCCTTGCCGCGCTTTGGTGGCAACTCCCAGTCGGGGTTTAGATTAAAGGCAAACTGTGAGAGTATGCGCAATTCGCATTTAATTTGCACCCAACCTGGCGAATCTATGAAACTCCAGGAGTGATACCACTTCTGCACAACCTCCTGACACGCGCAGAGCACCTCTAGCCACAGATGTAGAACCTGCTCGTTGAGGCCTAAACAGATGAGGGAGCGCAGTTTGACATCCATTTGGGCATGTGCATTGTCATGTGATTGATTGACCGCTTGCACGCAGCGATAGAGCAATTCCTCGGGTGTCAACACCTTGCCATCTTCATCAAGGCGATACGTTTTACAGAGAACCAAACGGCTGTACACAGACTTAAAATCCTTTTCCACCTCCAGGGAGGAAACTTCTTCAATGAACAGCCACGGATGTATTGGACCCCCTAGGAATGTGGGTCGCTTCATGCCATGTTCGAGGAATGCTTTAATAGCTGGTGCCAGAGTACCACGGACAAGATCTGTAACCGTTTCCGAGATAGCATCATCGCCAGCAGAGGTATACAGCTTGCTGCGTTCATCCAGCAGCTGCACGAACTTCGCTGGAAACCAGCCACGCAGTCCATTTAGCTCTCCCACCCAGCAATGCTCGTCCTTCTGGCTGATGATGGTGATTATATCGTTCCGCCTGAAGCCCAGCTCATCGTCATCATGCCGCTCAAAGTCATGCAAAGCCTTAGCCCGGCGCTTACGTGTGCGAGCAACATTAATGAAGTTCTCGTGATCCTTGGCATGGGATTCGCTGCTGTAGTTTGCCGTTAGTTGAATATGTCCTGCCAGTTTTGGTTCGATGGTGATGAAGTGACGACCCACCTTCAGGATTGCTTCGCGCAGATCTACTAGTATTTCGGTCTGGCGTATGTTTTTGTTTTTCAGTTGATCTGATTCAGGGTCGCCGCGAAATAGAAATGCTTCTAGTATGGATTTACTTTTCCGCACTTGCCGCCTGGACAGATGCTGCTTAGGCAAATTGGCTGCCACCTCTGGATTGCCTATCTGATGACCCTGATCTGCCATCAAATAGGCCAGATGACGACGCCGATGCGTGTCGATTACGGTCTGGCTCAACGAGCCACCCACTTCGAGAGCTTGCCGGAACAGCACTTCTACGTCATCCACTTCGCAGCACATTGAGAGCGAATTAAAGATTTGGGCAGAGTTTTCCAGATGCTTAAGATCCTGTTCCTTCACTTTTAGCATACCGAGCGTCAGCTGGAATAGTACAATGGAGCCCTCGTAAAAGAACCAGTCCCAAATCCGCACCAATATCTTCATATGCACCACATTCGCGAACAGGGTAAGGAACCAGTGAAGTGTTATTAACGACAGATCGATGTCGTGACGCTTGAGCGTATCATCCACGCTGGATAAGTAGTTGGCTATTAATGTTTGCATCACACGCTGATCCGCTTGAATGCCAAGCAATGTTGAGCTGTAGTACGATGCCGGGAGGAGATCCTCAACAATAGTGACCATCATCCAAAATGCATTCTCCTCCTCCATGAACAGCAGCAGGCAGGCAACAATAACTCCGGTGCCCTGGCAGTAACCTATGTCCGGAAAAAGCCACGCAATGCCGCGCAGGATGCGACGCAATCGTGGAATGCCCGTTCCGTTTGGATGACTAAAGCACGCATTTGTGGGCAGGATACGTAGTAGATCCTTTTCAATTTGCTTCGAAGTCATTAACTGATCGTTGCTGGAAGCTGTGAAGTTGGAGAACATATATTAAGCTGTTTATTTGTCTTACGCATTGCATACTTACCCTTGACTATTTCCTGATAGCTAGTTTCGCTTTTTTGCTTTTTGGAGAGCGCACCGGATAGTCGCATCCACATTTGTGGCCGCAGACTGTGTGGAATGCCATTCTGCACCATTTTGCGAAGCTTTTCGGTGCGTTGCAATAGTTGGTCGACATGCTCCCAGCTCAGTTCGTTGATTTCCTTGTTGTGGGCAAACTCGAGGTGTGCGATCCACTGCAACCGTTGCTGTGCATCTTCCACAAAAGGTATGCTGAGCAGTTTATTTGAGCTTTGTTCGGGGCCATCCTCTTCCTCAACGCGAAAGCCGAACTCATCGAATCGGTAGTCGGGCTGGTCGTTGGGCCCCGCTGCAGCCAGTTCCGATTCGCCACCCAGCTTAGCGAGCAGTTCCTGTGGCCACATTGAAGGCGTCAAGGCTGAAAAGGGTCCACCAGGACTTGGACGCAAGCCATCTGCGACACTCAGTTCTTCCATCATGACTGGCAGCTCACCTACATCATCGTCAGTGCTCAAGGTCTGCATTTTACGCTGTATTGGTAGCGTGGAAAATGAGCAATTTTAATTAGATTGATAAGCAATCTATCATCTCAATTGAATTGTTACCGTATGTTCTTCACGGCCCACGTAACCCTCGTGGTCTCGACCAAAAATGCTTCTGGCCATATCCATATTCCGTAACTATTAATTGTCTGTGCACTTAAACATTAAGCTATCTAAATAAATATTGTGTTTTTTTATTATTTACTTGTAAAACTCAAATGTCTTTTTTAATTAGTACTGCATTGTTTCTAGCAACACCTCAGCTTTCGCCCGCTTTCAGCTGTTCGATGAATTTTTACTATCGATATAAAATAAAAAGTAGCTGTTAATCAAATTTTATCAATTTTGGCTGCTATGTGGTCGTCCTATTTAGTTGGGTAATAATATCGTTTTTAATCAACCCATACTTGTAAGTAAAATATGGAAATTATTTTATATAAATTATATATTGTATTTCTAAATGAAATAAATGCTGTTCTGCCTCTGTTAGTTGTAAATAACATTAAGCGAAATGTTAAAATTCATGCCAAAAACATATGTTGCATTTGCAGCGATATCAGCTGTTATCGTGTTGTACGTTGACTGTTTGCTTTGTGCTGTCCCCAAATGAAAATAAACTATTTATAAATTGAGTTAAGAATGCAGATAAAGCCAATTATAACCTGTAAGTAGAGTGCGTTAGTAATACAGTTGGTTAATTTGATATAAAATGTGAATGTTTTCAGATTCTGGCTCATTTCCGCTTTTTCGATCCCTTGAAGCGCAAATACTAAATGCAATCCCATTGGATACCTGCGAATGGCGACGCACCTTCCAAAGACCAACCAAACATGTTCGCTTGGAGGCTCAAACCCAGCAGTTCAGTGTCGAACCACTGGAGCGATATAAAAAGGGCGATTGGAGCATACTTGAACATCCCATATTGCACATATTTGTGACCGAATGTAATGTAAGTGGATATGTGGGTGTGAGTGTGTGCATTGGGGATGTTTATGGGGCGGGAAAATAAGAAAAACAGTAGTAAACACTTTTATATTTTTATCTTAGGACATTGACACATACAAAGCAACGATAAGAGAGGAAATAGATTCGTGGCTTAAACTATTGTCCAGTTATGGCATATCTGATTGGATGATCCTATTGGTGGAGACGCTGGACATGCGGAAAACTAAGAACTTATTGCCTCGAACAACGGTGCTGGATAAAATACGTTTGGATTTCGGCAGTAAAAACGATGATCGTTGCATTTCCGTATTGAATCCAGCTAAATTTGAACAAAAATCAACGGAATCTTTTCGATGCTTGGTGCAGCGCATCCGTTTCCTAATGCTCACCAGCTACAATCGCAACATTGCCAAATATGAGGAGTTAATACGGAGTAAACGAGAGAAACGTAATCATGATGATTGGGACTTTCGTCAATATTTCTTTATGCAGGAGGATCTGGCACTCATATTTGAGAAATTAGAGCTACCAACAGAGGCCCTAATACAATATGATGAGCTGGATGCCATGTTCTCACAGTTCATCACGCACACGGGATTCAATGAGAAGCAACAGTGGCTGGCATATTTTAAGCGTCCGCTTACAGCTTTCCATGGCATCTGCCTGAGCCGCGTGGACAAATTTGAGATGCGTCAGAAAATACGGAATGAAGGGGTCTCCCTTTTAGAGTTCCGCAATTATTTGTTTGAGCGACAAGCTTACCTATTGCTCACTTGCAATGAAATACCGGAGATAGCGAAACGTCTATTAGGGTTTCTTTTCTCTACGTTGCGTGAGGTGGAATTTATCAAGTTAGACTGCCAGGAGGGTGCGCTGAGCTGTTGGGAGTTTGTCTGTGCTCTGGAAGTGTTGCAGCTCTGCGAACAGGCGATGGAACCTAATGAAGTGACGTGCTTCCAGCACTGCGCTCCCATATGGAATCTGGCCAAGGACAAATTGTATGAGCTGGGTAAACTCTGCGGTTTATTGCCAGGCTGTACACCCAGTTCGGAGCAATTGCATATTGTGGTGCAGCTTTCATCAGGCATTGGTGATGCACCCCCACAACAGCAGCAACAATTCCTACAGGCTATGCCACAACTGCGTGATCGTTCGCCGAATCGAAAGCCTAAGCTGTCGGCGGCACAACAGCTCAAAGAGGCCTTGGGCTCCAATCAAACCTTCCAAAAGCTCTACCTAGAGTTGGCGGAGCTGGCTATCAGCACCTATAAACACGTGACGCGCCTAAGATCTGCGCGGTTGGTTGGTCTCGATCTGGGCAAATTCTACTGCGCTTTGAATGAACCTCACAAAGCAGTGGGTTTCTTTACGGATTTGCTACGAGAATTGAAGGCAGAGAACTGGCATATGCTTAGCTCACAGACATTGCTAGAGCTGGCCAACTGTTATCGTAAGATGGGCGATTCGCTGGCTTATACCAAAACCTGCAGTTCCATATCCTGCTGTGCCGAACTGGAGATTCTCGTACGCACCTTTTACTTTGATGAGTTCCTGAAGTCATTGAAATCGCTGGACACCACCCTATCGGCACAGCCATCCATTGAGAATGCCAACTACTGTGTGCTGGAGGATCATTTTCGCATACTAGACATCGAAGTGCTTAATACGAAGCCAATTATACAAGATGACCACCTGCTGGTGCAACTGAGGCTGGAAAGTCTATATCCCCGAGAGATCGTAGTTGATTGCATGAAACTTTGCTATGAGCTGCATCTAAGTAACGATTTGGAGACGGGCCTGCAGGAAGTGGCTCTTGGGAAGGATTGTGCATCGCGGCTGAAGGTCACTTTGCAGCTCTTCCATAAGCAGGACAATACGCTCAACTGTGCCTCGGTCGTATGTGACACGCCGAAGACGAAACAGCCTGTGCGACGGACCAGCAGCACCAAGCGCAAGCTGTCGCCCAGTGTTCAGGCGGACTTCACCAACGTCGTGCAGACTACGAATATTGCCCTCCAGCCGGGCATTAATCTCGTCGAGCTTAAGGGCAAGGCAACGCGCGTTGGACGTTGGCAGTTTAAGCAATTGTGTATTACCATGTCAAGTCTGGAGTTCCTCTCGGAGCAGTTGCCGTTGAATTCGCAGCCGCCGAGTTTCGAGATTTGCACCAAGCCGGCAAGCGCCTCGCTAGAATTCAAGACACTAATTGCGGGTATTGTCCAGCCCATTTATTTGAATGTGTCTGGTGGCAGTTTCATCTTTCCACCAGATGCGCAGATCACGTTGCGATGCTCGAAGAATTTACGGATACGCCAGGCCCTCAAATCCGATGAGACGGCGCTGAGTAATAGCGACGCCGGCTTCGAGAATGTTTTGCAATTGCCCTTGCTTCAATTCAAATCTTTCG
Source organism: Drosophila arizonae (assembly GCF_054131065.1). NCBI lineage: Eukaryota > Metazoa > Arthropoda > Insecta > Diptera > Drosophilidae > Drosophila > Drosophila arizonae. Next base: position 14,508,800 of record NC_142922.1, on the reverse strand, counting down.
AGGAGCGTCGCATACCGCTCGAGGTGCTTACCGATATGCCTGGCCGTAAACTATCTAAACACCATGAACATCACATCACGCTCAGTTGCCCTTGGTCGCGCACTGATCTACAAATCCCAATTGACTTTCAGCCCGCCATGGAGGCAACTTGCCGGCTTCACACGTGCGGTACGCAAAAGTTCCTACAGGTAATTATGAAGGGTTTGGATGCACGGCTATTGCTGCAACATGCCAAGGTGAAGTGTGACGTGGCCGGCGTACGTCTCATCGATCTCAATCCTGAATCGCAAGCACCAATCGTAAGTGAACAAAAAACTTGTAGAGCTCCATATTAACCTTTTCTCGCACTTGTAGGAAATTTATAAGTCTTTGACGGTTACCTACCTATATGAGATACAAGTAGAGCCGTTGAAAGCAGAACACGAACTGCCCATTGTCAAGGTGCACTTTGTGGTCAAGTACGCAACTCCAGCGCAGCCACAAATCTGGCGTAATTATGGCTGTGCCTTCGATCTGGTCGACTATTCAACGCTCTTCAAGCTGCAGGCACAGCTGGAGCCGAACGAACTCTGTCGCCTGCGCACTGTTTGCAACCTGAATATAAAGATAACCAAGATCAATGAGAATCCATATGTCGATCTCATGTACGAGGTGCTTAACGATCAGAATCTGTGGGCCGTATGTGGTCGATCCGCTGGTAAGTCGTTATTTTTCCACTTTAACAGGAATATCCCATTTGCTTATTATTTATTTCTAATTTCTTGACACATAAAATACACTTTTTAATGCATATAAAGACATGGGTAAGTTTTTGGTTTATGAACACTCGTAGTTGCAATCAATTAGGAATATTTATCCAACGTAAATCCTTCAGAAGTAATCGAGCATCTAAAGGCTTTCAAATAGCACTAATCAATCAATCTACAAAATGTTAAGACCTTAAGGCACGATAACAAAACTCTGTTAAAGCTAACTGCCGAATACTGTTAATTCAAAATAAGACGTTATAATGATAAATACTTGACATGCAAATATATGTTCATATATTATATATATACATATATATATATATTATATATTTTCAGTCTTAAGTATGATTAAAAATAATTATTAATATGTTATATAAAGGCGTTTAGATGTTCTTAGTAAATACTTCGGTCTGACCGAATTTTGCCGTTCAAGTAGTTAGGCAATTAATTGGTTCATTTGAAAGACAACAAATTCACGCTTACACATCCTATTTTTATTTTTGTGGATTCAATTCCCTTCTAATAAATTTAACAATATTTCAGGCGTCGTATCCATGAAGGATGTGGACTGTCATTCTATATCGCTGGATGTTATGCCACTAAGTACTGGCTTTCTGCCCATGCCCAGCATACGACTGTCTAAGTATACAGCGGGTGGCAAGAATAAAGCCGATGCCCATTCCAGGGTGCATCCCTTTCCACCCGGCCAGGTGTACAACTCAACCAAAAGCATGCAGATCCATGTCATAGCCAGCGTCAGCGGTGACCAGTGAATAGCCAAATTAATTTAGCAAAGTATTATTTATTGTCAATAAGGCCAACATAATAGACAGATCATAGAACTTCCAGCTCGTTAACTCTTTAATTCTTCAGCTAGCTTGGCCAATTGTTGTTCCCCTACGCGGTAAAATTGCCAACTCTCCGACTTGGTTAAATTCGTTGCGCCTAGACGATTATAGAATTCACATGCCGGATTCCAGCTGAGCACATGGAAGTCCAATCGCCGGCAGCCCTGTCGAACCGCAATTGCTGCTACCTCCCGAAACATTCGCGCACCGGTTCCCTGCTTACGATAAGCCGGACGTACATAGAGATCCTCAAGAAAGAGTGAACGTCCTTGCCAGGTGGAGTACGAGTAGAAGCAGATCGCATAGCCAATGCTGGCGCTGTTAAAAGAAATATTAATATGTTGATTTAATGCCGTCAAAATCTTTTCCGATTGCCGAGTCGAACAACGAACGCAAATGTTTGCCAAACAGATTTCCCTATTGACCGTTTGGACATTTTGATCAGCAAACATTTGCGTAGCGACTTTCAATTTGACGCCTGGCTAGCCAATGATCTCATGTCTTATCAGGTATTTGTCCTCATTTACTTTGTAGTATTGTCTGTGAGCACATAGACTTGACAATACTCGTGTCCGCCATCCAAGCCCGAATCACGTATCAGATCTGCATGTGAGCAAATGATCAACAAGGTGACAAATTATTCTCTAATTCTCTACTCACCCTGCTCGCTCAGCTGCGGGCCGTCGCTCATGCGCTCAAAATCGGCCAGTTCCTTGGGAGAAGTTTAGTTTACTCTGCATCACTGAGTGTATATAACACATATACATTATACTTTACTTGAATCATTTCTATCACGGCTTTCATATCCGTCTTTTCAGCCCTACGAAACGTAAAATTATCCTTATGTGACATTTTGCTAAGTCTTTATGACTGATTCGTAACGTGGTTCTATGAAAACTAATCAGTTTTTCTATTCGGTTATATTGCCGGCGAATGAGCTTATCTAAAATCTCAAGTGTAGCGACCTTATCATATGGTTTATATACATATACGGAGTTGTCGCCTTTTACAAATGTAGTGTTCATGGAACTAGTTCAAGATGTGTTATAAAAATGTATTTAAAATAATAATAATTATAATAAATGAATAATAAATAACTACGTCCTCGTGTTTGAATTAGTATTTTTTTTTTAACTGGTAGCTACACAATGGCAAAAACATGATGAAAAAGAAAGTGTAAGACTGTAACATATAGTCTCAGCACGTAAACTTTTCTGTCTTAGGATTAATTAAATATGTTGAAAATGTAAACATTTTTTCATTTCGAAATAATAATTATAATATTCTTTAATGCAATTTTAATATTAAAAAATTCTGTAAAGTATTTTAAGGAACTTTTCAAATGGTAGCTTTAAAATCAAAGGGAACAGTCTAAATGAAGATCCCAGGAAAATTCACTCTTCCAGCTGAACTCAGCACAGCTCATAACACAATTTCAATCTATTTGATTTTACAGTTTAGTTGCCTGCTGCTCTTCACAGAGCTGACTACTTGCTCTGTCTTATCAGCAGTCGAACATTACTTATGAGCATGGAGCACAGCTAATAAACACAATTGACCCCAAAGCAAACCTCTAGAGGCGTTTTACATATTTCAATAATTTATTTCTGCTTTTTTCAATTCTTTTTAGGTTTGCATTTGATTTTTATTTTTTAAATCTTTTACTTATCTTCGACGGCATCGTCACGATGATGTGGCTAATGATTGTATGTATAAATATCTATGTATATATATATGTTTATATATATATATGTATACTGACATATACATATGTACGTATATCATTTATAGTGGGTTGGTCTTCAAGCTGTAGCCTCTGCGCACTTTTCAATTTCATTGGTATTTTCCAACAGAGTTGTTGTTGTTGAATAGCTCGGCTTATCTGGTTGGCGTTTCGCTTATTGTAATTCCCGCTTTTAATTCCTTTTAAATGACCATTAATATTTTATATTTAAATAAAATTATCGCTGGGCACCCAAAAGGAAAACAATGCAACAAAGCCAAACAAAAGAAACAAAACGCTGATAAACCAAGCCTCTGGGCATTTGCTTCGGGAGCAGCCATGTTCTTGGCTCTGGGATATATACATACGTGCCTCTATATTTATATACATACAATTTTATTTTATACATATATACATAAGTTCTCAATGGCTGTACTGTATGACCTTTATGTTGTCCGAGTCTTAAGTCGGGGGTCTGGCGTCTACAGCATTTGGTCTTTATCTTTTGCCCGTACTACGTCTTCCGGGCTTTGGTCGTTGTTATTGCCGCCCACTCTCGTCGATAGGGCGCGGCCACACCCACACATTATTATCGGCTTAAGATCCGGGCCCTTTCTCTCTTTCTGGGCTGACCACGGCGCCTGCTTAAAGTTTTTGCATTCAGGTTATTTACCTTCTTATCTGACTTTTCTACCCATTGTTTGACAATCTCGGCTACTCTCTACCCCTTATCAGTTTGCAATATGTGTGTGTTTGTGTGTGTTTTTCTTTCATTTTATCAGTTATTGTGACGTCACCGCGAGCCGGCGTTTTGTATATAGCCAAGTAGTTTTCCTTTCTTATTCCGTTTATCGTTCTATTCATATTGTTATCTTATTTATTTAGTATTCTTTTAAATTTTTGCAGACACCCAACCAGACAGTCTGGAGTGTTTCTTTATTTTTATCAAAGTTAATCTACAAATAACAAATGTGAAATTAGTCATCAAACGATTTTGGGTATTTCCATGTACATATATATAGTCTCCACATTGATTATCTTATAAAGCCTTAAAAAGATTTCGTAATATGCTTTTGCCTCTTTGTAATTTATTATTTAAATTGTGCTCACATAATATAAATAAAACATGTGACTTATTTAAAAAAAAATATTTTATATTTTCTAATTATTAAAAATGTTAAAAGCCAAAACATGATCGGATGCCGGATCTTATGTATATATATACACACGTTTCTGAGGCCAGACTCTTAATTAATCATAATACAAAGTTTGATGGTGTTATACACAAACAATAATACTTTAAATATATTTATGACAATATATTATTAGATGATTGCTACACATTTATTAAACTGATTGTTGAACAGATAGCCGATTAAATCTGTATACAAATTACTTATTAAGTTGATAAAACTACTCATAATTAAATATACCTTTCGTAAATGCTGCAATCTTTTGACGTGCCAATTATTATTATTATTATTGTTGTTGTTTTTTTTTTTACATGAACATCTCAGATAGCGGCAATCAGTGCTGGCGGTGTTTCCCAAGTTTCCGTAGTCATCGTCACCAAAACAAAACCTTTCCAAACGTATAGAAATATTGATAAGGATATATGGAGGCATAATCGCGCATACATGACTTATATGTGTATGTATATAGGCAGAGACATACAGTTGGTCCGATAAGTATAGTCGCGCGACCGACGCGTGATGCAACTTAATCAAATCGTGTTTGGCTCCCATTTCTCTCTCTCTCTCTCACTCTTGTTCTTTCTCTCCCTGTTTCTCTCTTTCTCTCTTCACTCTGTGGCGTCTGTGGGGCTGGGTGGTACAGTGTGCCGGCTCAGATAGCCATATCTTGCGGTCGTCCAATCCGAGAGGCAGCCAAACTACACATACCGGGCAGCAGGGAATGGTAAGTGGGAAATCGTGGAATCGGGGAACGGGAAACGAGGTACGGGGAACGAGTTCGACCGTTTGCTCCGATAATAAAGTAGCTACCGAGCCGACGAGCGTTACTCATTGAGTGTTGACTGTGGCTTGTTGTTGTTGTTGCTGTTATGTGTTGCGTTTTTGAAAAGGTGATATGAAATGTGCTCTGATAAGTTTTAATCAAGAATATTTTACTCGTGTTGCTTTGGTGGAACCGGGGTCTCAGTCTCACGAGTAGCATTTGAAAAGTTGTAGTAGTAAGTCGCCGCTCGGAGCGTTTCAGCTCCGATCGCTCGGACAGATGCGGGTGCCGTCTTCCATCTTCCGCCTCCGGTTTCCTGTGGGCCGTGCCGAGTGATAATCACACCGATTGTCAGTGGGCGTGCAACAAGGCAAACATTTTTAACGCGAAATCTCGTTATGGAAAATTGTTGCGCCGGCGCATGGAAAATCCTTTGGTTAAAATATTTGACCACAAAACGTGACGGAGTTTAAACAACAGCCCAAGGGGCGCCCGGAATCCCCCAAAAGAGTTGACTGTGACACATTTATGTGGTCGCATAAACAAGGTTGACGCCTACGAAAATGTCGAACGAGCCCAAATGCAAACGCGCTAACAAATTACAAATTTAACGCTTGCTTAGCATGCGACTCAGCGATCGAGTGTGTGTGTGTGTATGTGCGTGCGTGAATGCCAGATGCCCGATGCCCGATCTGCGATCGACGGTCCTCGCTCTACGATCTCATCATCAGCCATAGACCACATGTGTCTCGTCGAACGCCCCTCATAATGAGCGCAACGGATCTGATGGCAAATGTGGATTACTATCCAATCGATCGAGTTATTCTCAACTGAGCTTTGCACGCGTCAGAATGACGCACGTGTTGTATGGTAAGTGCTTCAATGGACTTTGCTTAACTAAACTATATACTATAAGATAAAGAAAATGTTGTGAGGAAAACTATTGTTTTTGTAAGCAATTGATAAGGTAATTTTTCTTTTCTCTTAATTGCTTCCATCTCAAGTGATTTTTTATATTTAGTAATAGCTGATGATTGATATACTTATTACGAATCCTACCAATCTCACCCGAACTCTTGCCATGTATCTAGAGTTCAGAATTGATTTGAGATTTCTTTCATGACTTTGCTTTGTTTTTTTATTTAAATATAATTTTAGTAAATTGTACACACAAGTAACGGCAATATATATGCATAAACATGTTACATTATATATATATATATGCATGTACACGTATTAATATATATTTTTAATTATATATTTGAGGATCGTTTTCTTATATGTCGACTATACTTTCATGTTTAAAAGTTACTATATAGTGGCCTAAAACTTAAGTAAGTTATAGACTATATATTCTATATATGTATATGTATATACTAAGCAACTATGAGTATATAACTACAAATTTGAAAAAGAAGAAGAAATACGACGATCACATGAAACCAGCATGACGAACAACGAACCCAAACTCGTAGCTACAAATACTCCCAAAGTCGTTGTGGAGCAAGCGCATGCAGAGGCAGAGGCAGAGGCGCAGGCGCAGGCTAAGGCAGAACCAGAGCCAGAGTCGTAGCCTAAGGCAGAGGTAGAGGCGCAGGCAAAGGCGGAGTTGACGAAGGCGGTTGCGTTGCTTGCTAGAAGGGGCCAGTGGCTACATTGTGTATGGGAACGGGGGTTGGTTTTGGGGTCGCTGTTCACCGAACAAGTGCTCCACAAATGTATGAGCACGGTATATACATATATACATGTGTGTATTCATATGTCTATGTATGTTCGCTATATACGATGTGTTCGTATGCGTAAGTGTTCAGAGCAAAGCTGCGCCACCATAGCAAAAACTGCGGTTCCTCGGCTCGTTCGTATGTATGTCACATTATGAATGTGTGAGCGTACGTGTGTGCGTGTGTGTGCGGTCGACGGGCAATGACGGGTCTTATCAATAGGCCCCTACAGTAACAGCAACAGCAACAGCAACAGTAAAATATACATTACGAGTATGTACATACATATGTATGAACAAACTCGAAAAACAAAATAAAAATATAAATAAATTCAAGAAAAAAAAAAGCAACGTTTCCTCCAAGACTTGAAAAACAAAAGAAATATGAAAGCATATATGTATTCATATATAAGTGGTATAAATATGCATATGTGCATATCTACCCACATTTTGTCATACTGACTCAAGTCACAGAACTTTATGTCAAGGCTCAGCTCATGCCATATTTGAAAAGAAATATATATTTTACGCATTGCATTTTGCATATAACTATGGAGCATCAGGTCGATAAAGCATTGTAATATACGGCTAATCATAAAGTTAGAATTTTTTATAAACTCAATTCAACGATCAAACGTATTCTTGTCCCATTTCAATTGAATTATTATATCTTAATTATCTTACGTTTATTTTAACAAACGTAGATTAAAAATGTTGATTCTTACTAAAAAATAAAATAAAAAATAAGTACATTAAAGTGAAATGAATTGTTATGGGATCCTGGTGATATATTCGATAATAATCAAATAATACACTTCTATTCTTATTCGTCTATGTTTCTGTACTTAACCTCAGCTAAGCTATTATAAGAAGTCAAATCGAGATGAAAAACTTTATATCAATAATTTTATATATAACAAAAACAAATTTATCAACAGATTTTCTATAGAGCTGAATATTTATTTGAACAAATAAATAAATTTTTATATAGGAAATATAGCTAGGCAGATACTTAAAATTATTGTTAAATAGTTAATTTACAGCACAATATAGCTATACAAAAGAGTGCATAGAACAACAACAAAATTCCTGCAGGACAGACCAGAGTCACTTGAACTCTGTGCAAAGAGCAACACGTGCAGTTGCTTGATGACATATTCTTGTAAAATGCATTGCAAACACAAGAGCCGCATAAAATGCGTTTGTTTAAGAACAATGGAGAAAACCGCGACAACAAATACCGCAAAAAAAAACAACAATAACAAAATGAATATGTAAAAGAAATAAGTAAATAAGTAAGCCCAAACCGAAACCGAATCACGGAAAGAGGAACGAAGACACATGTTCGTGTACACACTTAGATTAAACATAAAAATTGTAGCATATAAAAGGAATTTTGTGAAATTCCGAAAGACAAACAACAAGCAAACAAACAACAGCACACAGACAAGATACAAAGATACATTTCTGCTTGCGAGTATTTGCTTGCTATGTGATTGCCACAAGCACTCACATAGAGCACTCAATCCACAATTCCATCCAATATCTAGGATCCATGGCCAGCCAGAGAGATAGACCCATTGGCCCTACCTTTGGAACCGCACCTACAGCCAACAATTGCTGCTCTATTTGGAGGCAACAGCGCGTGTCTCTGCTCTGGACTGAAGTACCTGTTGGACTCTACCTGTTCGTAATGTGTTTAACAGGATATGACCAAGACGTTGACGAACACCCAGTCTCAGTCCCAGTCCCAGTCCCAGTCCCAAGCCCAAACACAGACCCAGCGAACGTCCAGACAATCTGCATTGTGTACCGAGTTTAATTACCCAACCTAACTTACTTTCACTGCCAAATGGTAGTCGCATAAAAATTAATGAGCTTGAGCCGAGTTTCAGGACCAATTTTCTGGTTTTCATTCATAAATTTCACTTGGGAATTTCCTGCCAGCCGATGAATGAACTTTTTATTTCAGTTTCCTTACACTTTACTAATTGGTTTTTAATGTGGAAATTCGAAAAGTCGGGCTACGCGCATGACTGTATGGCACGTGGCCAAGGAAGAGGCCTTCCTAATTATTGTGAATTTTTAAGAAATTAGCAACAAAAAATATTTCCTGTATTTATTTGTTTATAGCATACTCAGCATATCATATTATCATAATACGGTTTAGTTTTTTTTGAAATAGTTTTATTCATTTTTTTATCCAATAAAATCGAAATAATTGAAGACCCAAAATAGATCGTTACATTTTCAGTAGAGTTTACATCCTACAAAAAAAATGGACTTACATTCAATTTATATAAATTAAATTTCTATAAATCTTTTTTTCGATGATCTAAATGCTAGATTCGCTATTAAATTAATTCTTTATTTACTGGACGACAGTTAAAAGAGCATTAAACAAACATTCGATAAACAAAAAACATGGTTGAGTAGACGCCCTAATTAGACAGCGCCAGGGACATGGACAGGGACAAAGTAAGAAAATATGTTTTCAAAATTATATAACCGAACGTAGGAACAGCAATTGTTGTGCTTGACGCTGTGAGCCAGAGAAAATTTATGACCATTTTGTTTATTTGCTTTGGCTGGCAGAAGCGCAGAGAATCCTTCTATATGATGTATTAGGTACCTAGATCTGTTGACCATCCATAGCACACGCATAACAAACAACAATTGGACGACGATCTTGGCAATGTCGTCCTTTTCTTGTCACGATCAATTTTGATCCTGTCGGCGCGTGTTTCCATTTTCATTTGTTTATCGTCCGACAAATTGCCAGTTGTCTACCTGAGACACGGCTTGTCTACCTGGGCCTACCTTGACCCATGACAATGGCCGCTCGATTAGTGCTGATCAGTCGGTTTGATCGTGGCTTTTCGACAGTTTTTAATATGACGTCTATTTAAATAGGTTCAAGTGCTGTTTACTTAGACTGTGGGAAAAACTCCTCAGAGGCGAAATGTGCATCAAATATGTGTGTTGACTGTCAAACTAAGTAATATTGCATAAAGTCTCAGAGTGTTTATTTGTATTTATTAATGATCAGCGCAGAGACCTGGATTTCGTTGTTTGTCTTATAAATTAGCCAAATAGATGGGATAATTTATAAAAATTTGCTTTCTTAGTTGGCTCACAATATTTATTCAAATGCTTGGCAACCATATGGGAACCAGAGATGGAAATAGTATATAAACATCCTTAAAGAAATAATATGTTATATTAAATGGGGAAATAGAATTAGAAGAATGTTATATTATATATTAGTATTAATTTATGTTCATATTATTATAGCGTGAAGAGAACAACACAAACATCATTCAGATATCTTCAGCTCTTCAAGGGGTATTCTTATCTGAACTAGAGGCAAGCCGCAAAGAAGCGCTACAATTAAAAAGCGTGTTAAGGACAATTCTTGCGGGTCGTAAAGTGGACCAGATAAAAGATCAATTGTGCAGTCACAGCAGCTACACCGCAGGCCACTTGACTGAGAACGCTTTGATTGATATTATCAAAGGGCGTATACCAATAGAGTTAATGGCCATTATATTCCTACCAGATAACGATGCTGATAATGGCCGCGGATCTAAGCAGTTGCCACGGCTCAAGTGCGAAATGGGATATTCGATTTCCAGGCCACGCCAGGATAATATTTATGGGGAGAGTGCGAGAATACTGCCTATGCTCGGAATATTAAAAATGCATAAATACATCAGCGACGATGATATGTGAGATACTTTCCTTGTTGTTGCTGGCTGAGTCTGTCTAGTTGGCACTTGTTAGTGCTCCAGGCAAACCCATTTTTGGGCACCATAAATATGTCAAAATAATGTTAAGCCAAGGGCTTAAGTGTGCGCCACACATACATAAATATACATATATGTGGATATTCTTTTTCAGAATATTTACAGAGTCTCGTGGGATACACAAACACATACGAACAACAAAAATGTATATTGCTCGGTTAATTTGAACCTTATAGAGGTTTTATATACTGTGGTTATAAAAAACTCATTATATTTGTATTTCCAAGTTAATATACCCTTGCAGAAGGTATTACACTTTTTTCATAAAATAAGTAACGCTTGGAAAAATATATTTTCATTAATGGGATTCTCTATAATTGAAACCGCAAAAGATATTCTTCTCTTATATTCTGAGCATACGCCGAAATTTGGTAATCAAAATTCTATATTATATATTAATATATTATTTGTTCATCATTCATAAGAACTCTTTATTGTTTAAAAAAAATTATTCTCACATATATAATTTTCTACATATTGGACAAATAGAGCTTCAAATATCTAGAAGTAAAAATGAGTTTTACTATTTGTTAGGCTTATATATTGTAAATACACCAATTAAGAAAAAATCTGTATGAAAATTTTAGTTTTACGGAAACTGTTTAATTTGTATATAAGTTGTTGCTTTGGAAGGGTATTTGATACTCGTATCATTCCATTAAGTTTGTTAAACTATTTTATTGTTTTTCCAGTATATTTGGGGTATCTGATATTTTAAAGATGGACTGCTCCACGATGCGGCCCATTACCAGTTGCAATTCAAGTGTGAAACGCAGCACCTAAAACACACACACATACACACACACACGTAGAGGGCAACCAGTATTATCCTTTTGGGATACAGCTCGCAGATCTGTAATAAATCACATCATTAGCATCTCGCACTTGTGCTGCCTGACATTTTCCATGGCTCATTGATGATTTATGGAAACTTGGAAACCACTCTGATCACAGATTTGTTTGTTGACACGCACCTACTCTTGAACCAGTCACAATTTACATAGTTTTAAGGAAATTATAGATATATGTATATATACTTATAGTAGTATATATCTTTAACCCTGACTTGCTTGCTTGCGCTGTTGTGGTTATAATTCACATATACTAGCTAGTTTTTTATACCCTGAACCCATTGAAAATGGGAAATCAGGGTATAATGGTTTTGTGAAAAAGTATGTAACGGGCAGAAGGAGGCGTGGCAGACCCCACAAAGTATATATATTCTTGATCAGCGCGACGAGCTGAGTCGATATAGCCCTGTCCGTCTGTCCGTCCGTCCGTCCGTCCGTCCGTCCGTCCGTCCGTCCGTATGAGTGCGTCGATCTCAGAAGTTATAAGAGCTAGAGAGCTGAAATTTGGCATGCTCGTGTGTACCATACGCAGTACGAGTTTGCTTTATTTTTTCGATAATTCATCCGATAACTTTTTTATCGAGAATAATCGAAAAATTGATTTTGTTTTTTTAGCCTAATTTGAACACTTTTAGACCTGGAGTCCTCAAATTTGCGTTGTATATAAAGTTAATCGATACAAAGATTTTGTTATTTACAGATTTTGGATACCACGCCCCCTTCTCCCCCAATTTGTAAAAAACGCATTTCAATAACTAGAGACTTGTGCTTTGGAATGTACACCCATATTCATCATATGATTACACTCTGAAAGTTTCATTAAGATCTTATGTCTACAAAAGAAATTATTCAACAAATAAATTCTCAAAGTATTGCTCACACTGCAGCGCAGCCCAAGCGCAGTCGCTGCTTACTGCGCAGTTAGCAGAGCGCAGGCTTATGCGTGCGTGTGGATGCATGTGTATGTATGTGTGCATAAAAGAAGTGCAGAATGATTAGAATATCAGCTTGGAGGGTTCAGGGTATCTCCTAGTCGAGCAGTCTCGACTGGAGCTTTCTTACTTGTTTTAAGGTCATTTACCGTTATTAGCATTTGTACCCAATGCATTTAGTTTTAAGGCTTACACACGTTATCAGAAGAAACAAAGCATGACGTTTGCCAGTTGGGCATACACTAAAGGGGGTCAAAAGTTCTTGTCGCCAAATGTGAGAACTTCCAGTGCAACATGTGGGTAAAACTTATGTATTATAGATCCACTGAAACAGACAGAGTTGAAGATCAGTAAATTAAAAAATACTTGTTTAATATATGTACATATATTAATATATCTGGATCTTTAACATTTACTTAATGAAACTCAATGATTTTAAGTGTATTTTTAATGTAATTAGTCAATATAGCTTCATAATACTTAATGCTTAATATAATTAAAAAAAAGAATTTCAGAAGAACAATTTTAGACTGTTCCAGTTAAATTAAATTTGAGCCTGGACATGCTTGAAACGCGTGTTAAGAAATGTGACGTCTATGCAAGGTTAAGGTTAAAGTTCCATATAAATCACATACACATGCAACACAGCGAGCTGAATATTGAAAATGAAAAAAGTCCGCGCAAATGTGACTTATAAAAAATTGAAAATTTGTTAATGAGGCAGAACGAAAAAAATAAGTACATATACATATGTATGTACATATATGCATATATTTAAATAATGGACATGAATTATGTTTACGTATACATTTTAATATTTATGTATATATAAAGAGTATATATGTACTTATTGTAATTGGTAGCGTTCAGAGAACTGAGTGTAAACAAGAATCGTACGTCGGCCTGTGGCATGTGTTTCAGACCCTAGTGGGAGCCTAGCGATCAGTCTCATCTGTTATCAGTCTAAAATATTTCACTTTTTTCATTTTTATTCATGTATAAGTATGATTTTAAAATTGCCACAGAGGTTAACTGAAATCAGAGACAGCCGACGACCCACTTGAGAAGTTGCCTACTTTTTAGTTGAGCCTCGTAAAAATGTTGTCGAAATGTCCAAACAGATCGTTGGTGCCGCCTATTCAAATAACGATAAAAATGTCATTAAAAATTCGGAGATCTTTTACGACTCTCCTGCCCGTCCTGGTTCAAATATAACAATATTTTAATCAGCCATTAGAACTGGGCTCAAGTACATAGACGCATTGTCGTCATCCATAGTAAGTTTTATGACTTTTCGACAATATTTTGGCGCGTCGTCTAGGGAATTGGCAAAAGAGAGCGGCACAAGTGCAACATAGGCTTTCTTATAGTTTTCACTTTTCTTTCAATGTTTTCTTAATTTTCTCACGGCGCCTTTCGCGTCGGCTCCAGCCCCTCTTGTGGCATATCCTATGAAATTCAACACGCGTCTCGTACGTTACTCGATTTTATGTTTCTGTCCTGCTTGGGTATGGAAAATACTCTATATACGCATGTTGTTTAAATTTTTACAAAATTTAGATTTTGAATTCTCGCCCTTGTTATACAAATTACAATTTTACGCACAATTTGAGGAAGTCGCCATGAAACGTTTCGTGGATATTATCCAGATCGAAATTAATGACAATATGCTAAAGATTTTAAATTTGTCTAAGTATTCGATTTTGGGCTCTACTCATATTTATAATTTATTACCCTTGTTAGGTAATTTTATTTTATAATATATTTTATATTATATTGGGGTTAAGGGAGTCTGGTCATGTGGCTCATCTTCTCTCTGGTAGGCCTTGACCGTCATTATTGCTATCTGCCAAGTTATTATGCCAAGCGATATATCAGTTAGTGGTAGTGGTGTTGTATTTAAAACAAAATGTAGCATAAATAGTTATTTAATGTAATATGTGTAAAAAAAATTCTTTGTATTCATCTATCTGGAATTTGTGTGTATAATGCGCAGTTGTTAGACAGTTCAATTGGAATTATTAGGATTATGGATGTATAAAAAACTCTTTCCTATATTTTAAATATAAAAACTTATTTTAACTGTTGATTTTTTGTTGTTTGACTGTTAATTTTTTTTACAATAAAATGAGGTGAACGAGTTTATTAATCAAGAAAAGCTTATATTAACAATTTTATACTTAAGTAAATACGCTAGTGAGACCATGAGACCATAAATCTCTTCCAAATCTTTTTAAGAAATTTGTTTTGTTTTAAATGTTTAACTTATACAATACAAATGGTACAAATGCACTGAATATGTCCATGTATACATTATTCTATATGCATATGCACATATGTACATATATATAAGTACATATTCATGTTCATATGTATTTATATACATATGTATGTACGCTAGCAACAGCCAACCACAACAACGACATTAAAAGCAACAACAACAAAATAACTACACTTAAACAGCACAATAACAAATTTGCCTTAGCAGCAGGCCCGGCTTGGTCTGCCTCCCTCGTGCGTTGTGTTGCGTTAAGAGGCGTTGCTTAAAACTGCTGCTGGGTGAGCGAGAAAGAGAGAGAGAGAGAAAGACAGCTGAAACAAATGACAAAGCAGCCTACGGTATGGACGAATGTGCGATAAGGTCGGTTGTCAGCAGGCAATTGCAGCCGAGCCAACAACAAGAACGATGTTCGAACTTCGAAGAGCGCGCCAACAAAAACTTAGAGCACTGAAGTGAGCTCCAAAGAGCGCGAGAGAGTTGGAGAGAGCGAGCGAGTGAGAGTGTCAAAGTGAGCGCCAGTGTACTTCGTAATTGCTGGTGTGGACGCTACTGCTGCTGTTGTTATTGCTGTCGCGCGCGGGCATTAGAGGCTGTGCACAGAAACAGAAACATGCATAATGATTATGATTATAATATAACGGCATGTAGAGCAAAGGCAAAGTGCAAAGCACAAAATGTAATTGTATGAATGGAGGCAAAAACAAGTGTGAGGAGAGCACCCCAAAGGCAAGAGAGTTTGGGATTTGCTTTTGTGCTTATTCCATCTACATACTTTATATGAATGTATATATATATATACGTATTTATATATGTATATATTTATATATTTGAATGTATTTATGTATTTGAATTTGTGTAGTGTCGTTTTAAAAACACTTTTTGTATGATTTTTGTTCGTTTCGAAATTAAGCGTGTGTCGAGCTCAGTTTGTATGAAAAACGCGCCGGACTCGGACACGTACGTTTATCAGCGCGGATCATTGAAAACTTCTTGGCGAGTACGCCTGCCTGGCAAAGTGTCTACAAGCTGAAAGGGGCTTAGCTTAGCTTACGCTGCTTACACTCTCCTGTGTGTACTGTGGACGTTTGCTATCATGACAAAGACTAGCAAGTCCAAGGAGAAGGACAAGAACAGTGCGCTGCCCAGAGGGCCCAGCAATTTGTTGGCGAGTGCTGCCAAAATGAAGATCACCAAAGCGCTGGCAAATGCCAAGAAACAATCTGTGCAAAAGGGCGCAGGGGGGGACCAAGCAACAGGATCAAATACTGAAGCAGGCAAAGGCACAGCCACAGCCACAGCCACGACCACAACTACAGCCATAGCATACGGCCAAGCGCAACAGGCGGTCGCTACGAAAGAGACGACAATATCGGCGCAGGAGAACGGCGACAGCGGCGACGCGCACAAGCAGCAGCAGCAGCGTCAACAACAACAACAACAGCAGCAGGCAGCGACGTCGACGTCGCCGTTGTCGCCGCTTGCCACAGCGAATTTATCGTCGACATTTGAGTCGAAGGCTCACACATCAGTTGCCAGCGAAACAGCGAAGCAAACAGTTACTACCGCAACAACAGCAACAGCTACAGCAGCCGTAACAACAACAATCGCAAATATTTTAGTTTATGATGGGAACAGCGTAAGACAACAACAACAGCAACATCAGCAGGCCAGCAGTTGTGACGTCACAAATACTAAAGTTGTTGCAGGCGAAACTGCTAATTGTAATCAAGATAAAGACGATCCTAAAGCCGAAAGCGAAACGAAGCTAGACACACCAGCAGCAGCAGCAATAACAGTAACAACAAGCGATAAATATTACAAAATTGTTGATAAGTGCAAAAGTGAGATAAGTGATGAAAACTCAGCAACAACAAACGCTGAAATTTTGCCGGTAGCAGTGATAAATAGTAATCAGCAAAGCGACGCAAGTGAAAGTGTTGACAACAAAATCAAAAGTGAATCAAATGAGCAAGAACAAACTGCAACAGCAACATTGACAACAGCAGCAACTGCCGAATTGCCGCTACATTATCGCGGCCTAAACAACTCGGTGATCATAGCCAACTATGCTCATCAGCAGCAACAGCAACAGCAGCAACAGCATCAGCAACAGCAACAACAACAAGCAGAGCAACAGCAAATCTACGAGCAGCAACAGTTTCTGCAACAACAACTGCTAACCCAACACCAACACCACCAGCAGCAACAGGAGCAACATCAGCAACACGCCAATTGGTTAGCGTACAATAATTGTGCGTACGATTTAACTAGCAATAGTGCAACAGCAGCAGCAGCAGCGGCGGCCGCAGCAGCAACACAGCAGGATAAGAGCGACTTTTATGCATTGGCTGCCTCGCAGCAACTGCTGGCGCATTTACCCTATCATCATACCCATTTGTACGAGCAGCAGCTGCAGCAGCAGCAACATCACATTAGCAACAGCAGCAACAACACGGATTCCATAATGCGCAACAATTTTGCGCTTTACAGTGTTTATGGAGGAGGCGGTGGCGGTGGTGGTGGCGGTGGCGTTGGCAGTCCTACCACCCACGAGCAACATCAGCTCCAGCAACACGTTGCCGCAGTGGCAGCAGCAACCGCCAATTCGGTAATCGCGCACACAACGCACACGACGCCAAATATTGATGAAGTTATACAGGATACGCTGAAGGACGAGTGCTTCGATGATAATCACAGCTCCAGCTATCACATGCTCACCGCTGTTTCCGATATGCACGTGCTCAAGGAGGCTAATCCAACTCTTTACTCTATGACACACGATCAGTTGATGCAACAGCAACATCTGCATCAGCACCAGCAACATCTGCACCAGCAGCAGCATCATCAGCATCATCATCACAACAATTCAGCCAGTTCGGTGGGTGGCGATTCGCCGTCGCCCTCCCACACGCTCGCCACACATGCCAGCGATGTGGCAACGCTGCAAAGCTTCACACAACTAACGAGCGCGCAGCCCAGCAGCGGACTGCATCGCGACAGCTACGGCAGCCTCTCGCCGGAGCACGGCAACTACTTTACCACACAGCTCAGCCCGGTACTGCAAAGCAGGTGAGTCCCAATCAATATCCCCCCAACTCCCTGTGTCTCCCTCTCTCTCTCTCTCACTCTTACTGCCCCAAAGTGAGCTCATTATTCGTTGCCGCCTCGCACGTGCCTTTCGACGAAAAACGCAGCGCCGCATCGACGACTCGCACAGCCAAAAGTCATGATCAACAATTGTTGTTATTATTGTTGTTGTTGTCATCGGTTTCTGATTCATGTTGTTTATTTTTTTCCAACTTTTTTTTACTATTCTGACTTTGATTTTGTGTTACGTTTCTTTATACTCGTCATAGGTAATAATAACAACGGCACAAATGTCACAATTGTTGCACTTGTTGTTTGCCTGCCTGCCCATAGACTTTACGCTAGGTCCCCTTCCACTTCTACCAATATATGTATGTTTAGATTTACATATATATCAATAAATGGTATATAGCTATAGCTAGAGACGACTTCTAATACATTCGCTTATGGCATTCTCAGGTGGTTTGCACTCTATGTATATAACTTAATATATAACATATATTTATTATATATATATATAAATGTATAGTATGTATAGTATGTATCAAGAAATGTGCATTCCGTTGGGCCGGCGAAAAATCTGTTCCGTGTTGCATCTTACTGTGGGGCGTCTCACACCCAGTCGCCTGCTTTAACTGACTTTGGAATGTTTTTCTACATTTGTTTTTCTACAGTTGTTTTTCGATTTTTTGTCATGCACATTTTCGCATTGCTACGCAGAACTCTTGAACCGAACCGAAGCACAGACATATTTACATCTACATACATAGATATAAACAGTTAGTTAGGGCAGGTTAAAGTATAAAATTGTATATATCATATGGTATATGTATTAATATAGCCGTAAAAATATTTGAGATCAGAAAATATTTTGTTTATTTGCTTTAGGCTAAAGCAAAACATAAAATTGTTCCTTCATTGCCAAGATTATTCACACCCAAAGGTCGACTTTTAAAGAATCAGCTGACGCTTATTATAGACTATTATTATTTTGATGCGTTTTGATAAGGCTCTTATTAAAATTTTAAATCAAAGTTGAAAGCCCATTTATTTTATAAATATTATTATTTGTTTATTTTTAAAATATTGAATAATATAAAGAATTTATTTAATCTTGGGTTTTAGTTGGTTTGAGTTTATTCTAAGTTACTCAAACATATTACTATAATCTACCTTCTTGTGGAATGCAAAATTGATTAATTTCAATGCCAAGTAGAGTGCTTTAGAGATTTGTCTCTCTAAAGTACCTTCAGCTCGATCAAAATAAACTAACTCAAAACAAAACTTTTTATTTGCACGTATTTTTATACATATCCGTTTACAATTTCACATTGTGGATTTTCAGAGACGCGCCTTTCAGCCATTCAGAGCTTCCTTCAAATAAAAAAAAAAAAAAAGAAGCGAAACAACAAAATCCAAAGGCAAGCAAAATATTGTAAACGTTCGCTCCGATTTCATAAACAAATCCAAAAATATCATGCAGTGTGTTAATTGCGGTTATTACGGACGTTGGGGCCGCGTTTGAGCCGTATTGCTGACTCATGAGCCTGCCCCCGAGTTGCACACACACACACACACATATACTCATCTTTGTCTCCCTTACGCGTCATCCATCTGTCTCTATCGATTGAATCATGAATTTGGGGGTGTCACACACATGTTGGACTTTTGCCTAGGTTGACTAACTGAGGCCCACAGAATGTGGCCCACAAATAAAAAAATAAAAAGAAGAGCTTACAGTCATGCTGGTTGGGTGCAACACGTGTGCGCACGTGCCACACACTTACCGAGTGTGGCATATGCCAAAGGGGGCATGACCCGCATTAGGTGGCAACATCAAACAAGCGTTTGACTAAAAACCTGCACTCCACAAATGCAACAAATGTGCAATGAAAGCGCATTTTTCATTTTCAACTTGCTCTGCATATTCGGTTGCAAACTGCTTACGTGTGCCTGTGTGTGTGACTTACAATGAGAGAGAGACAGAGAGAGTGACAGAGGAGGATACCCAATGTGTAGCACCTCTATGTGGCTCTGAGACTTGCGACTTGGACTTGGACGGCGTAATTCAAAGCCGCCTTCTGACATAGAAAACTGTAAATGACACAGCTTCAAAACACACCAAAACACATTTGGCTCGACTTCGTAGGGTAGTCGTAGACGCGGCAGCCACTGAGTCAGCATAGTGTGCCTCACTCCGCTACGGCAGCAACCCTGGCGACGAGCCTCTAATATTCGGCGGAGCTTAAAAAGAAACTCCCTAGACCCGCACAATGCGCTCGCCCGATTAACTTTGTTTTGTGTTTCTCAATATTTTTGCACTTTAGCATTTCTCTTTGCAAAGTTTTAATTGGAAAACGTGTTTTGCATACACACAATTACACGAAACTAGCCATAACAAATTGTACATGGCAATACTGTATACATATAATATTGTATATATGTATACTATATTACTCTATGTAAGGTACCTTCTACTTAGTGCCCGTATACATGTCAAATTGTACACAAATTGTCAATAAAGCCAGGTTTATGCTCTAAGTGGAGGCTCTATTTACAACAAAATTGGCTATTTCTAGTTTCTAGACTGAAGCCCTGTTTAGACTTAAAAGCTTTGTCAAGAACTATATTTATTTAGAGCACTAATAAGGGAGCTTAAGTAGAATTTTGTTTAAGGCAGCCTAACACAAACAAAGAGAGAACCCAAACAAATTTCATTGAAGTTGAAGTCTTCTACAGGATTGTAGTATTTCTTTTAAATAGTATCAGAAATAGTTCAGTCGTTATATTTTATTTCATATTTGTATTATTTACTAAAAATTAGAGAGAAGCTTGCATATCAGCAATCAATTTTCAAAGCCTAAAATGCTGTTTATATAGCTGCTTGTCGTATTGTGTAGTTCTATTATATCACTCCTGCTTTCTCTCTTTCTTTCTCTCTTTATATACATAATCTGCATGCACCCCACATTAGCCAATTTTATTAGGTTCTGTATTAAGGTGCTAAATCTCCAAATATATTTTGCTTGGGCTCTCAATCTCTTAATTCTTAGCGTTTGGGGCTGGCGGGAAAGACCGGACGGAGTGGAGCTGGGTGACGAGCGCGCGTATGTGACTTTTGGTCAGTTTGTTGCGGCAGAAACCAGAAGAAGATACGAGATACGGTGGCTAGCTCACATATTCCACATGGAAAACAAGAAGTCTGCGCTAAATACTCACCTGCAACAAACAGCCACCACAAGAACATATATACACACACATATATATAATATATGTATAGATATATACAGCAACACTTAACTGAGCACTGATAAAATAATATCGTGCATTTTTATTGTCTTGGCACTTCCTATGTACAGAGAACGTTTCCAAACAGCGTGCGACATCTCAAGCTTCTTATATATGCTTACATATATATATACATATATATATGATGAAGTATATTCATTATATGGGCAATTGTAATTGTTATATTTAAAGATTTGTCATGCTTTTTTATATTATATTATAATATTTGTTATTGTTGTCGCTATCAGTGCGCGTGAGTATCTAGCTGCAAATGGCTTTAAGCCAAACTGGCTTGGATTTAAAATTATAGCATGCACTTAATATTGCAAGAATTGCCAAGATTCTATACCATTAAATAATACAACATGGGCTAAATATAATTATATGCTTATATCATGGTTACATGATAAATACATGAGTTCAACTTTAATAAATGATTGAGCTTTATCAATATTATTATGAATATGTATAATATTACAATATGATATGAATACTAATGGAATATAGTCGCAGCTTTGGCTCTAATTGAATCACTCCAAGCCACTATTATCACTTACTTTTTTTACTAGCGATTCTAAGATCTTAAATAGGCTAACATAAGAGCCTTTTTGAATACTTAGCATGTTCATCCTTATGATATTTTATTTACAGCACAAAATTGTAATTGTAAATTGTAATGTTACACATTCCATATTGTGTATAAAATGAATCTATATAATATAAGTCGGCGGCATATGTTACCAACTGAAAGCGTATTTTGTTTAGATATTTTGCACTGACTACTTGTTGGCTTAAGCAGCAACAAGAACAACAACAATAATAATAGTACTTGGCAGCGACGCTGGCAGAGCGGAAAAAAGCGTCAACTGCAACTGGCATAAAACTAAACCCGACTCAATTCATTATGCAAACGCGCGTGCCCCGTTTCGGTTGTTGTTTCGTCTGACCAGTTGAGTGTATTTTGGCGTTGCAAACATTTCAAAAATAAAAAAAATTAAAAAATTAAAAGAAAAATATGTATTAAATATTTTATATATGTGTGTGCTTATGTGTCTTAAAAAGTTTTCCTGTTGATACAAATCGAAATAATAATAATAATAGTATTTGATTTCTCAGTTCAAACAAAGGGCCGTAAAAGACAATAGACAATATTATTGATTGATTTTCATTTATTTTTTATGTTTGAAAACAAAAAATTACCAAACATAATATTTACTTTTTTTTTATTGCTTGTGTGTGTGTGTGTGTGTGTGTAAAGGATTGCCTTCTCGTTTACGATTTTTTAACTTCGGCTATTTTGTGTTGCTGCCACGCTTCTGCCACAAGAACTTCCGATCTGACACAGAGACTTGCAAGTCAGTCCCGAAACGCATTTGTCCCGTTCGCAGTTTTGCCTGCCACGCAGCTTTGTTTATGCCACAACAAACCCTAAATAAAAAAACAAAAAAAAAACGAAAAACAAAAAAATTAAGAAGAGACGACACAAGAGGCCAAGTGCAGCGAAAATATTTGCACAGGCTACCGTTGAAACAGAGTGTCGCAGGGAATTTGAGTTGCATAAACAAAAGCCGAAACTCTTTTATTTTTAATTAAAACTTTTATGGGTCCACCCACACACACACACACACACTTCTCCTTATAAACATGCAAAAAGTTAACTCCGGTGGTCTAGCAACAGCAACGACAACAACAGTACTCTGTTATTTAAACAATGCAATGGAATGTTATTAACAGTTTCATTTTACACAAGCCGCGTCTTAACAGTACTAGCAACATCAACGCCCAGCAATAAACGTAGCTATAACAGTAACATACAGATCATCAGCTGTTAAAATCGCCCGTAAAACGCGCACAAATGCAAACAGTGCGTTTTTAATCGCGCTGTACGAAACATTTTTATTAAAAATCGAAAAACGAAAATTAGTTTAGTCAGCCGCAAAATGTTTTTCTCCAACTACAATAATATGTATTTAAAGAACTACTGCTATAGGTAAAATACAAAATATTTATTAATTATAATAAGCATTATTTTGTATTTTTATTTATTATTTATTTATTTATTATATGAATATATATATATATTTCTCTTTACAGCTCTGTCTATGCAAGTCCTTTACTCGCCTCGGCCGCCAATGGCATGCAGTACGGCATGCAAACTATTGCCTCGCCCACCCACACACACGCCCAGCTGCAACAACAACATCACCAACATCAACAACAGCAGCAGCAGCAACAACAGCAACAGCACCAACAACAACAACATCATCAACATCACAACTCATCGAGCAACAGTCCTGGTCCAGTGGGTCTGCACCACACTGGCAACTCCACGCTGCTGGACGACGGCTACGGCTCGCCCAAGAGTAGCCACAGCGGCAATGGCAACGGCGGTGGAGGCACCTTGCCCGCCTTTCAGCGCATTGCGCCGGCAAGCGGTGGTGCGGGCTATGGCAACGGCGTGGCCAATGGCTCTGGCAGTGGGGCCGAACGGGCTGGATACGCATCGCTAGGCAATTATCGCACACACGTAAGTGGCAAGGCTGGAGATGTCGGCTCCAACATTTGTTTAATACTCACTACTTTGCTTTCTTTCTCTGGTGCAGGGCGATGCCTGGAGTGGTCATTACGAACCAATTAGCTACGCGCCCACAACCGCCGGCCAGGGCCAGCTGGGTGGTGCAGCGGTGACCAATGTGATACGCAACGGACGCGCCGTTTCTGCCGCGGCGGCAGCAGCAGCCGCTGTCGATGGTGCTGCCAGCACTGTTGATCCTGCGCGCTTCCTAGCCAATGCCACTCATCTGTCCGCCTCGGCATCGCTAACAGCAAGTAAGTCAGACCTCCACATATAGCTATAGACATAGACATCTGTATGCCAAGGAATCCTAATATGCCACATATTTGTCAGCCGTCTGGCCTTAGGTAGAATTTCACACGCAAACAGTTGCTCACATACATATAAATATATATGTACTTGTATATATATAGGTCTGTTATTTGCGTAGCCTGTGTAAATTCATTTTGGGCAAAGAAATTTGTTGCCAACTGTTCATCGTTTGTGCTTTGAATAGTTAGACAGCCGGAGGACTCAACTCTCTTTCAGTCAGTAGGCATATTATTATTATTATTATTATTATTATTTTTTTTTTCATTATTTGCAGTTATAAAAACTACATCGATTTAATTTTCAAATATATTTATATATATAGAGAAAAGCAGAAAACAAATGAATGAGGTTAAAAATATTGTAAAATGAGCATAGAATATTAACATATTTTTGATTATTCAAGTCTTCTTTTATGAACAGCAGTATTTTTTAACCTTCAATAAAGAGATAAGAAAATATAATAAATAGGCGCATTAATAAAAAATGTTGTATTTATTATTTAGGGATAGCGTACATATATATGTCAAAAATCATATCAATAGATCAATTTACATATATCAATAGATCGGTAACAGTTTTTAGTATTGTGGTAAGAAAAAAAACAGGCATTTCTTTAGTTTATCAATTTTAATACACTTTATTTAAGTATTATTTTTATCATATACATTTCTATTGCTAAGTATAACGTATAATAAATTCAATTAATTTTTATCAACTCTTGAACAACAAAAAATGAAATACAACACAAAAATAAACAACAACAGTATAAATCAAATATAATAGTAAATACTAATTTTTTTTATAAAAACAATAAAATGCAATTCAAAGCGTTTCTCACACACCCACACATATTTACAACTACAACAAAAACAACAACATGAAATGAAATACAAAAAAAAACTTTCAATACAAATTTTCGATTTTTCTATACTTAAATTTCCAAAGCATTGCTCGATGCCGATTTTTTCACTGAGGGGCGAGAATGTGTGAATTGTGGTGCGATTTCGACCCCATTGTGGCGCCGCGATAACACGGGACACTATTTATGCAATGCGTGCGGCCTGTATCATAAAATGAACGGCATGAATCGGCCGTTAATTAAACAGCCTAGAAGATTGGTAAATGTCAACAACAGCTATAACTACAACTACTACAACAACAACAAAATCAATTACAAGTATTACTAACTCAAACAACAAACTGATTTTTTGCTTTTGTGTGGAACAAAATTTTTAATAGCAACGAGAGCTCTTAAATAATGGGCTCTAAGAACTTATAGAAATCCGCCAGCCAGACTGCAGTTCTCGCTTCTATCATTGAACAAAATCCGAAAGCATAAATTAAAGAAATGGAACTAAGAAATGCATAAAGAGAAAATTAATTGAATTTATTATATTAGTCAAGCGCAAATTAGTTTTGTACGACTGAAAAAAACAAAAAAAAAAAAAAAAAACAATCAACAAATATAAAAAAAAAAAAAAAACTAAAACTTACAACAACAAACGCTTTTCTTCATTACAAACAAATTCTAATTGCCTTATTACAGTGGCCGCTGAATCAGGCGGGGATTTCTATAAGACCTTCCCATTTAATGTGACCGCCGGTAGCCGCAGTAAAAGCTCAACAAATGCCAACAGCGCTGCTGGCGTCGGCGCTAGCGCAGGCTCAACGTCGGCGACGACGTCCTCAGTGACTTCAACGGCGCTCGACGAGCAAGTTAGTCGCGCTAATTCGAGACGCTTGGTAGGTCGTCCATTAATTATGAATAGTCAAACCCAACCAAATCAAACCAACCAAACCAAACCAGACCAAAACAAACCAAACCAAACCAAGCCAAGCCAATCAACTAAAACTTGCAACTAACATGTCAAATAGCAAATATTTCGAATCAAATAATTGACAATCCACAGAAAGTAAAATAGTTTCCTGTCTTGCCAAGACTAACAGTAATTATTAACCAAAAGTTTGTAGCATGCTGAATATAGATAGAATATTAAACACATCTGGATAAATAAAAAAAAATGTGTGTATTTTTTTTTAATAATAAATTTAAAAAAATTACCCAGATATTGATTCATTGCTAGTCCTAGTCTCTGCTAACTTTTTATAATGCTTGGATTACTTACACTTACAAACGTATAACGTAGCTTATATTAAAAATTACCAATTTTTTTTTACTGTTTAATTTTTTTTTATTTTGTATCGTTTGGTTTACTTAGTTGGTTGAGAAAAAAAAAACCCTTTTATTAAAACAAAAAATATTGTTCCACATCAAAAGCAATAAAAGTTCCACGCCCCCAATAACTCATTAAACACACACACACACACACTGACACACACTGGCACACACACAATCACTAACCGGCTGATATTTTTCTAAAAACTTTCACAGAGCGCCTCCCGACGAGCTGGCATGTCCTGCTCCAACTGCCAGACGAGCTACACTTCGCTATGGCGTCGTAATCCTGGGGGCGAGCCCGTCTGTAATGCGTGCGGCCTTTACTTCAAGTTGCACAGCGTGGTCCGTCCACTAACGATGAAGAAGGACACCATACAGGTGAGTTGTTGTAGTTGGTCCTCGACAGAAAAGCCGGAAACTAAACTCTTGTCTCACTTCGCCCCATCAATAGAAACGCAAGCGCAAGCCGAAGGGTACCAAAAGCGAAAAGTCAAAGAAGATGAGAGCCTCGCAGGCAGCTGGATTAGTGGCCAGCAATTCCAATGCCTGCCACAACGCGAGCATGCAACTGGAGGCGCATGGGCAGCAGCAAATGGATGTCACTGATGGAGGTGGGTTGAGATCTTCAATATGCATTTTCTCTCGCACGCGCGCTCTCTCGCTCTATCTCTCTCTCACTGTGTGTTACACGCATGCCTAATTTGTGATGTTTGCTTTCTCTCTCTCTCCCTCCTTTCTCGGCGAACTCATTAGAAATGAAACCAATCGCATATATGTCATACGCACCGCAGCAACAGCTACAACAGCAGCAACAACTAAACACTGAGCTACATTCATCTGCGGCCAGCTCGCCGCAAAGCATGGCATCCTCCTCATTATCACCTAATGCTGCATCCCAACATCAACAACAACAGCAGCAGCAACAGCTATGCTCTGGCCTGGACATGTCGCCCACATCATCCTATCAAATGTCGCCCATTAATATGCAGCAGCAGCAGCAGCAATCATGCAGCATGCAGCATTCACCTAGCACGCCCACATCAGCCATGTCTCAGTCCATTTACTCCACGCCATCGCCCACGCAGCTTCATAATAGCAGCAACAGCAGCAGCAACAACAACAGCAACAGTCACAACAATAACAACAACTCATTATTTAATAATAACAATAACAGCATTAATAGCAGCAATGAAAATAACAAACAAATTATTCAGAAATATCTGCAAGCTCAACAATTGAGCAACAGCAGCAGCGATCATCAATTGTTGGCACATCAGCAACTTATGCACCTGATGCCGAACTCCATTACGGCGGCAGCAGCAGCTGCAGCAGCAGCGGCGGCGGCGGCGGCAATCAGCACAGCGATCAAATCGGAGGCGGTCACCAACAGCACCACCAACACCACCACCAGCAGCAAGCAATTAGCTGCCACAACAACAACAACACAGACCACGGCATCGAACGCACTATCCTCGCTGAGCAACAGCAGCAGCAACATTATCAACCTCCAAAATCCCTATCAACAGCAGGCGCTTGGTCAGACGGAGATGCCCTTGTGTAAGTCGGCACTGAGTGGTCGTACATCGTCGCCCTACTACATAAGTCACCTAGCCGAGGAGGAGCAACCGACTATCATAAAACTGGAGCAGTTGGATCACCACCAACAACAGCAACAGCAGCATCAGCAGCAACATCAACAGCAGCAGCAACATCAGCAACACGATGATATGTTGCTCAGCCGCTCAACGTCCATCGATGAGCATTATGAATTGGCCGCATATCACCGCCAGCAGCAGCAACAGCAGCAGCAACAACAACAGCAGCAGCAACAGCAGCACGCACAGCAGCAACATGTTGCACTTAGCCAGCACGAGCATCAGATTGCCAGCTATGCACTGCACGCAGCCGCACAACAGCAACTCCATGAATTTGGTCGTAAATATGGCGGTGAGCGCGAGACAATTGTTAAGATGGAATAATGCTAGCCGATTCTGATTAGACCTGACCAAAGATATTCTTGTTATACACACATCTCACAGCTCCCAAAGAAACTGAAATCCATTTTTAGCCTAGGCATTCGAATTGCGTATACCAAAAGTTCTCTAAGAATTTGCAACAAACAGCACAACACTGACACAGAACACACACACACAAGTTTTGTATATAATTTAAGCAAATCGATGCGACATTTCCCTAAGCTATGGAAATGCTCTCAAACTACTCGAGTTCTGTTATTGTAAAATTTAGTTTAATTTTTTTTTTAGCGAATGTCGCCAGCAGCATAAAACTGATATGTTGTTGGATTTTTGTTATTATATACCCCCAATACTATTCTTTATTATGAATATGAATAACTCTTGAGATTTCTTATCATCAAATTCCACATAATTTTTAAGTTAATTTTATGCATCAGCAATAATGAAAATATATCAAAAATATAAATGATAATCTCATGCAATTTTAGTTAATAATTTATACGTTTTACACATACGATATATGCCAAATTAAGTTTTAGTTTCGTTTAACTTTTTACTTCTTTTTGCAATATTAATATTATTATTTTTGAATAAATAAACGACAAGTAAACATAAAATATTTTTTCCATTTTAAAGCAAATGAAAATATAATTTTTATTCGTAAAGGGTAATAAACTCAACTTATACTGTAAATATTTTTCAAACAATCGCAGACTAAAGATTCTAGATATTTATTTGAAATTTATATTTGAAAACCAACTTATCGAAAAGTGTGTTATCGACCAGCCACCATGCTCATAAAGAGCGCAATAAAGAGCTAACAGAGTGTAAACAACGCACTAGATGGTTTCTGTTATTACACCAGAAAATGCCTAATAAAATATGTTGCATACTTTTGGGCTGTAAAAATCGTTGACATATGTTGTAAGTCGCCTTGCCAATTGGATTTTCACCAGATCTAATAAGAAGACTGACATCCTTAATTCAGAATATTTCAATTTTCAAACTTAACATATTAGGTATGATTTATTAAAACTGTTGAAATCAACTCATTTATTTGATGCATATATTATATATTTCTTTAATCATTCCTGAAATTCTATTGCGAAATATACGTAAGAAAAAGTGCAACCAATGCAAAAACTTAATTATTTGAAAACCATTTTATTTTTTGTAGTAGAAAAAGGATATTTTATAAACATTATTTATAATTGAGAAAAAGCATACAAAAATAATTTTTGTTTTGTTTTGTTATTTCTGCTAACATTTTTAATATAAACGTCTCTCTAGTATTATATTTTTGTTATCAAACGTTGACAGGCCTATAGTCTATTTTATAAAAAATATATAAAGCCATAAGTTGAACTGGCAATGAATTGTTCATATCAAATATATTATTTTATCCAGTTGCAGTATATATATAAGGGGACGGGGACATATAATATTTGTTTTATATGCCACCATTTACGAAAGCGACAATTTTTTTCTGATAAGATAAGCATTGGCATTCTCGTTAGCTGCCGCTGCTCTCCTTCTCTAGCGCTTTGCTTCGCTTTCCGTCTCTGTCGCTCTTGCTCTCTGTTTATATTTGATTTTTGCTCTATTTTTGTGATTATACTTTGAGTACGTTTTGTTCATTTATTTTTTATTGGAGTCACGCGTTCCAAAAAGCAAGCTAGAGAGCGAGAGCGAGAGAGAATGCTGACTACGTGACTGTACTAAAGTCGCGCATTGGGGGAAAACCTTTGAAGCCACCAACAATCAAGTGTGGGCCGTGAGAGTGAATTTGGGAATGGGAGCCTTGCAGGCAGGCGGTACAGAGTTTGATTGATAGCTGATAAGGCGTCATCTGGCGTTAGAGCGTTAATAAGTTTAATTTATAAATTATTATGGGGTTAGAGTCAACATTAACATAGGACGTTTGATGAGCATATTGCCTGGGCGCGGTCGAAAACATATTAACTCATTTGAGACTATTGCAGTTATTATTTTTATGTTTCCCATTGAAATAAACTTAAATCGTTTTAGCCAACAACTTTAACTAAAAACTGGGGCTGGGTCATGGTTGCTATCAATGCTTTTGCTCAGATAATGGGATGATAATGCCAAATACATATGTGTGTATATGGAATGCAAGAAATCGTCTTACATGATATCATATGTGTATATACATACGCACGATAAGATATAGTTTTAATGCTTTCATTTCAGCTTGCCGTGCGATGTTATTGCAAACCGATTGTTAATGCTGCCTCTATCTGTGTGAAGGGGGTTTAGTAACTATTTAGCTTTGGGATCAGTTAGTTGGGCTGTTAGATCTCTTCAATGCGAGTTCCACTTCAATACATGTGGCCACACTTGAGCAGCAGGGGAATACGCGTAATAAAGCAATAAAAAAGCGGCAGCAACAACAACGCCAGCGCGCGCCAAGTGCTGCAAAGCTTTATCGTTGTCGCCATCTTGATTTCAAAATGGCGTCGCAGTTGTTGCCGCACGCGCAAAACGAAAAGCAGAAATAACATAGCAACGGCCGTTGTACATAATGCAAGCATGATAAATTGATTATGTGTGTATGTGTGTGCTTGAGTGTGTGCTTGTGTGTATGTGTAATGCAGCGTAATGCTGACAATTGCGGCCTTTTATTTAACTGCTTCATAAAATGGAACAAGGGTGGTTCACACAGAACCTATAAAGCTTATAGCAATACAATTCTTTTTTTTTTTTTTTTTAATACAGATAACAAATCCTTCTTGGATAATTTCCACTGGCACATAACGTTAGTATAAAGATTTTAGTTTATGAAATATTTCCGCCTCACAACAACTTGTTAAATTCATCAAAAATGAAAAAGTTCAGGCACTAAATAAATATAGTAAAATCCTGATAATTTGAAATGGCAAAAGTATCAGCTTTTTTTGATTTACACAGAAATTCAGACTATCGAGAATTATTGAGAACGAATTTCTTTCAACGGGATAGAATTTTTCGATTTATCGCGATTTTCGATTAAGCGGGGTACGAATTATCGAGACTCGACTGTATTTCATTATAAGATTGTGTGTTTAGACTATTTAAGGTTAATTTCTTTTTCCTTTAGCATTTTTCACAGAAACAGTCCATTTATATTTAGAGATGAATAATTTCTGTTAGAGTTTGGCAACTATTTAGAAATAATTGCTTTGGCATTTTTTTAATTAAAATGCTGTGAATGTTTTTTTTTCAGAATGTTCTGTCTTACAGCAACAATAGCTATTTTTCATTAAGTTTGAACATTTTTGCTGTCAGCGCAGCAAGTTGATATTTGCGCACTCGTTTAGGTATGTACAGACACCGCAAATAGTTTATGTACCGAAACACACAAAGTTCGTAATTTACGACATTCAAGTTTTTATGGCACTGTTTATGCTTTATTTTTTTTGTTACTGTTTTTGCGTTTTTATTAGACGGCGCATTTTCCTTCAGATTTGCGACTATGGTGTCACTTTATGATGTTGTCACACACAGGCATGGGCATAGACACAGACACACGCACACACACTCACACGTTATAATAATAATTATAAAATAATAATTATTATGTGGGTTAAGTGACGCCAGAGAGCTAGCTGGTCGGAGGGACACGACGCCGCGCGTTTAAATGGAAAGTGCAAAACTTACTGTGCGAGCAACGAAATAACCGCACGGTAAGATATTATTTTTTACATGCCCATTGCCATAGATAGGCAATCTGTATCTGCGCGGCAACGATAATGCTTATAAATAAGATAATATGATTTGATAATGTTATTTACCATATGCAGAAAGTACAAGAAACGGGCATGGAGAACGCCTGCCACATAAAAAGCGCAGGTACATAAAAAGTATCAGACAAATACAGAAAAGCCAAGCTTACTTTCCATGCCTGCGGTGTGCCTAATTCAATGTTGACAACTGTTTGTTTTACTTCGTTCGGGATTCCTGGTAGAAAATGCACCACATTTGGCTGCCTGCGTTTCAGTTGAGTCTAGGTGGAAAAACAATTCCGGGTCTTTGAATGGAAATGCAAACAGTTTGCATTTAGAGCAACATTTCATTGCTCTGATTGTTGTTGCCTGTCTGATGTCTTTCTCGGCCTTATCGCCAACTGACGTTTGTACTTCAAATTGTGTGCTTAAGATAATGAAATAAAGTAGAAGCAGCCGTAACAGCGAACGAGACTGTCGACGCAATGACAGTACGACGAGTTGACATGCCAACAGACACAGCCGGCATGAGGCAAGGGGCAGGCGAACGAACTCATCGACTGAAATGAAATGAAATATGTATGTAGACACATTGAACTGTCATCAGCGTCGACATCCAGTCAAAGTCTTGGCAGAATTTTAACTTTGCTGAGAGACTGGCGACATGAACAACATATTGCTCGCCTTAAATACTTCACTTACAGCAATTACGGCGCTAGGTGTCATGTTGTTTTATTTTTAACTCCTTTAGCTGCAGCCATTTATGGAAGTTCTCTGGTGCCCTAACATTTTGATATTCTTATGTATATAAATTATTTATATAAATTTATGTGTTTAAGAAATTAGGTATTGAAATCTTGATCAGAGCTGTGAAGCGTTATACAGTTAGCAGATTCATAGGAAATATACTCAGAAATGAATACTGAATGCCATAGCAATAAATAATAACATTAATGAAAAATAAAACATATTCTAAGTATACAATTAAAAATGCAAACTTTGAATTTCTCATAAATAATTGGTTTATTTTTTAGACTAACTAACTAGTTAACGACTAGTTTAGAAAGCGCCATTGAATTTGTTAAAATAAATCATATAAATCGGAAGTTTAATTTTACACTTATCTTAATTTCAAGAAAATTATAAAACTGTTAGCTAAAATATCCTTGTAAAGAACCTCTGTTATATATTACATAAACCTTTTAAGAGCTATTCCGCATTTTTGACTTTTGCTTAAAGGCTCTAAATTTATATCATTCTAGGAAATTGTTTGATTTAATGCGTATTTTTATCTTATCGGCATGCCAAAAATTGTTTATTTATTTCAACGGCTACTTTTGCATTCAGTGCTACTCGAATACGATCTTTCATGTATATATATGTACTATATATATATAAATATTTGTATATATATATTTATTTTAATTGTCTCTCGGGAATTTGAACCTTATAATGCAAATTGGAAATTATACATAACAAATTAATATTAAATACGGATTTAACTTTGATCATTAAAAGCTTCAGTTAGATGCATTATAATGAAAATTAAATTATTTTTTAAGTGTATTTACGATATTCCGAAACTTCACTCTTAAATTTATATACAGAGATTTATCCATGCACTTTACTGAATTTATGTAAATAATAATAAATTATTTTAATGTAAATCACTTTTATCGGGCTTTTAATTGCATTCACATTGAATGCAAGAGATGTCACATATATTAGATAGGATATATAGGTATATATATGGGTAGATCTTGTTTTTGATTTCTATTTTAATATTGAGCGAGCGCGGTTTGAAAATAACAATGTTTCCATGTTGAAAATCCCAGTTACACTCACCAACTGTGATTAGATTCCATGCCGTTGGGCGTCCAAACTTAAGGAATTACTGAAAAATTCAAATTATTATCGCTTATTATCTTGGGACATTATCAGTTCAAACACTGATATACTGATACAGAGCAACAGGCGACAGAGACCAGCGCCAGAGACCGAAGCCCAACCAGAACCAGAAGCACAGCCAGTCCAAGCCCAAAGCAATCAACGGCCAGGCGATGGGGAAACCTAACAGATACCCCAAAAAAAAAAAAAAAATTATACTGATACCGATATCCTACTACCAGCAGCAACAGCTGCAACAACAACTGCAGCGACAAATTGATAGCAAATCTTCATTATCTTATAAATACAGAGGCATATTATGTGAATGTGATTGTATTTATATGTATATAATATATAAATATATGTATATATTGCTGAAAAGCCAAGATTAGATACTTTTATCTAGCTAGGTCACCGAAGCAAGAAATTGGCAACGTCACGAGGCGCACGCATTATCGGTTAAGCAAATGAACTGCGATTACAGCTCACACCTGGTGGCCACCAGGTAAGCCCTAGATGTTGACACAGCCCAGCCAGATATCGCACGGACTGACTCCCATTGGAGTAGGTTAAGGAGCAGCTGTTTCTGCATGGGCTTCTCTCTCTCCCTTACATATTAGGGGGCCTGTTGCGAGTGTGGCTCGAAATCTCTGTTAAGATACGTTAACTTATCTAAGGCCACTATCTATTCTCAGATATTCGATATGTTTATATATATATATATATTCTTTTATATATGGAGGTGTATTATATGCGACGACGATAGGAAAAATCACTTTGTTGATAGGAACAATCAGTTGTGCACAATATGCCATTGGGGGTAACGAGCAAAGTTAACAGACCCGTAAAACACTTACTCTGGTTACGCGGAAAAGTGACACGGGCTCGATGCGACGCTTACGGTTTTTTTAAAGAAATTTATTGGTACTGCAGAGCGATAGGCGCTTTCAATTTTACGCCCATTATCGAATACTGAAGTGGTTTGGTCTAACACACAGTATCAAGTGCAAGTGAAGCTCTTATAAACAATTCTATAAATTTAATCGGGTTACACAAAACAAAGAAACGTATATATGTATATGAATATATATATACCTACTGATATATATCATATTTTGTGCTTTTTTCGTTTTTTTTTTTTTTTTTTTTTGTCATAAGTAATTAATAATGTTCATCATATCTGAGGGTCTGTCGGTGTCGCCTTGTTTGGCTACCAAAACAACCAACCCGCAACAGAAGCCCCTTTCAACCCCAGCAGCAGTAGCCATGATTGTTAATGGCGGCGCTGTCGTTGTTGAACCTTCGCCACAAAGGCCAACAGCAATGACAGCAGCAGCAGCAACAGCAGTAGAGACAACGGATTATTATGGATTGTCAGTTATTATGATGAGTCATGTCTGCTCGTATTGGTAAACAAAGGTGCGTATAAAGAAGGTGAACGGCAATTGGCGTTGCCAAGCCACAAGCAAATGAAACAGAGACAGCTTTTTACTGGGTGTTGTCATTGGGTACATTAAGACTTTTATATAACTTTTCCATATAGTAAATATAAATATGATAAATAGACAAATAACTAACTTTGACTTATAATTAATATTATTATTATTTTATTATTATTTTAAATTCGCAATTATATTTATTGTCTATATCTATATAATCTGTGACTGTACTTTTAGGCCATGTATAGTTAGATGATCGACAGTGCGTATGAATAATAATTAATCTTTTACTTTATGCGATAAGGTTACACGACAATTACAAACCGAATTTGTTCTTTAATCTCTAAGATCTACAATCCTATAACAACTCAAGAACTTATATTATCATAAATGAAACTTAAAAACAAGTTTCACTTCTAATGCATAGGTAAACTAAGTATAAAATCCCTTACATTAATTCGAAATGCTTTTTTCTAAAAGCCTATTCTTTCAAATTCCTACTATTGATATGATATACGTAGCTATACCATAATTAAATGAGGCAAAATACGGATAGAACGGAAAATTGAGCTGATAAAGTGCAGTCGGAAGAACTAAGGGAAATGCGGACATCCTCAAAGCTGACGGTCTGTATAGCCTAGTTGACTAATTTTCTGTTAACTTAATACTGATATTGTCAATAAACTGAGCAAACTTTGCTCAACTTCTATGTTAGCTCAGTGAGGCATCATTCCTAGCAGCTGAACGCTGATACAATCGAGTAACTCATGTGCATATATTCCCGCTAAAGGCTGGTAGTGGTAGCTGTGGGGATATCTTTGCGTGCTTTAGATGATTAATGGCCAGAGAGAGTCGAGCAGGTTAATAGAAATTGCTTGAACTCAATTTACTTTCACCAAACCGAACACCGCCAACCATAATAGCAACAACAAACGCCATTACAAAATTTTCATTTTTATTTGATTGAACCACGCCACGAGGCCTTGGCCATTATGGGTGGGTTGGTGTTCTTCAGTGGTGGTTGCAGCCCCGGACATGGATTTAATGAAAAAGTAAAAGAATGAACCAAACTGAACATTTTGTTGCTGTTCCCAATTTTCAGTTATAAGTAATTAAAACTATGGCGCGCCTTTGTTGGCACTTTTGGCGTTTAATTTCCTTGGAGTTCTTTATCAGCCGACCCAAAAGCAACAACAAAATGAAAACAATACTAAAAACGAATGGTAAAAACAAGTCAAGCAATTGCGTATGGCATATATATGTATATGTATATATACTTTTCGTATACACATGCATATATATATTTATAAAATTTATAAATTAAGTTTCTTATAGTCTGATCGCCGATACTGTCAAAGTCGAAGAAGTGCTGATAACTGAGTTTTCGTTTTCATTTCGCTGAGCGCCAAGCACTTGAAACTGCATGGACAAGTTGAAGGGTGGCCAAGTGTGATTCTTGGAAAGATACAAGTCTATATATACTATATACTGTATACTATATACCGTTGTATATACGTAGCTGCTTTCAGGGCTGTTGGTCAGAAAACCCCATGCAAGATCCGAGCACCATAAATTCCTTAGTTTGTGCCGCCAATAAGTCTTGTGTCTTATGGCCATAAATTTGGGCTTCAATATTTTAAGCTAGGCGGCTTGTGTCATCAATGTTGGGGTATTAATTGCACGACTTACACATCGACTGGCTGGCCGGTCTCGCCTTTCGGAACCAGAGTATGACAGAGAATGGCGCTCCCCGGACCTCTGCAGTTTTTCCGAGAGTTGATCGTAATGTTGAATTCATGTTGCGCCATTTGTAACCACTTCAGAGTTGTTGGCCAGGGGGAGTAACGGATGAGGGCTGTCAGCTTGTCAGCTTTTGAGTTACATTTTGCATTTGTTATTAATCACCATGTTGATATTCTGCGACACGATCCAGCCACATATCTTGAATATGCCTCAAGTGTGGCTACTTTAAACAGGCAAACTATTAGATACTTTTGTTTTGGCTGTGCCTTTTAAGATTTACCCAGTGATTTATGTTAGCCCAAGTCGAAACAATTAAATTTTATCGGGCACTGCCAGTGTAGGCGATATGAGACTTATGCATTACACACGTAGAATTTCTATTGAGCATAAAGAAATTTGCAAGCAATTGAAGCGATATAAAAGTAGAAACTTAGCCAGTTCATTTTTCATCCAATTTAATTTATGTGTGCGCCCTTCCCTCGCTCTGCTACGCATTGCTCTACTCTCTAGTGGGCATGTTTAAGGCCGTCATATATCTGTGTGCTTTATGGCTGCAACTATAAACAATTTATGATATTGTCAAGACCCGGATTTGGCTTATGCACGTAAATTTACCTTACGTTAAGCATACAAAAGATCTTTCTGTAGATACATTGTGCTATAGTTGAATTCAGCAAGACTGCAAATTGGTTTCAGAACACTCCGGTTGAAGACCAAAATGGAAATCACATCAAAATTTTCTTTTCGCAGAGAAAATTTTTACTAATAGAAATAGAAAAAAGAACTAAATCCTTAGAAACAGTCTTAATTTGGTAATATTAAAATAGTTGATTATTAAATTTAGGAATATTTCTATTTAGTTCTTCTTCCTAAGGTGACAGTTGTTTTAGAACCGAAATGCTGGTTGGCTTTTGTTTTCTTCAATTTCTTTTCTTTTTGCTTTTGGTTTAATTTATTCTATAAAGATTAAAGTTTATCGGCAATGGACTAGCAATAAATGTGTACGAATAATTAGTACATGCATATGAATTTCAAATTTGTGTATAAGTAGGAATATGAATTATTGTTAATATGGTTTACTGTTAACTGTTAATGTTGACTTACAATAAATCTTGTTGATAAGCTCAGAAATGAATATGAAATGAATGATTGCCATTTGTATTAATATCAATGCGGTTTAGATACTTTCGTAAAATATTTACGAATATTAATAACAACAAGCGGCTAACTTAGTTAAAAACTATTTTGTAATTCCATTAAGCCTGATACTTAACCACGTGTAATGGTCGTGCGTACTACAGCACGAGCTTGAGTTTATGGTTGCTATAAAAGTGGTATGTGCATGTGCTCATATGCCCGACACACAGCGCTTGTTGTTGTCAATTGTCAGTTGTTACAACACTTGAGACATTCATGAAGTGGAGCAGAGCTGCCCACAACTCTGCCTGCGCCCCCATGCTGGACAGGTGCCTACAGTCAGGCCAGCTTGTGGAGCAGAGTGTTGACTAACTTGGCATACGGTTTATGAGTTTGCCAGAAAAGTGTTTTACGACTGCAATTAGAAAATGGGCCTGAATTGCACAATCGACAGAAGGCTGCCTGCACTCGAATCGAAATACGAAATGGGCGGGAGGAGGAGCTGGAATTGGAGCCGTGTCCATTAAGTACCCATATTACAAGTGCCTGGGCTGGCTTTTGATTTGATTTTGGCTGAGCACGCATGCGCAATTTGTATCTATAAGATACTTATCGCTGACAACGCTGACGTTGTCGCTGTGGCCTGTTGTTGTTTGTTATACACTCGCACACACACACACACGCACACTCTCACACAGGTACGCACACACACATACACTTGCAGGCTTATCGCTGGGCGATAAGATAACCAATACCTGAGCACGAATACAACGATAGCTGTAACAAGAGCGCTGCAATAGTATAGAAATAAATCATAACTTACACGCACACACACAGCGACTCACACGCATACAGATATATAGCCATCTATGTGCTATATGCTATATACAACGCGGAGAAGCGCTGCAAACTGCGGCTGTGTGTGTGTTTTATAATTGGGCGCTGTGGTAAAGGTGCTAAACGGAGCAGGCACCGCCGCAATGCGTTGCGTCCAAGTCGAAGTCGACATCGGTGTTGGTATCGGTGCTGTCGGTGTCGCTGTCGTTGTCGGTGTTGTCGTCGCCATCAGTCCAGGTTCGACTTGATTTGGAAAAAAGTAGCACTTATTATTATTATTAAATGCCGCGCGGGAAACAACGAAAAACGCTCTACGGATACCAAAAGCCCGCACTTCTAATTTCGCCCCCACGACAATTGCGCAGAACTTTTGACCAAAGTTCGAATTGTGGTTAACATTTGATGGACACATTTTCCAGACGCGCGCGCTTTTCTAACAGGTGTTTCTGCAACATAGAATAAGAAAAGAGAACACTTACGCGTGTTTGTGATAATTTTTTAAAAACAAAGAAATCAAGTGATAAAAGCGCAACTTAGATAAAACTAAACAACAATCGACGAGAAAGCGAAAAGCAAAAACAACGAACATTTTGATGGTCTGCAACAGTGTTGATATAGTCGGTATCAAGATGCAGCTGAAGGTTCGTATAAAGGCGACAAAAAATAAAAAAAAAAAAGTTTTTTTAAAATCAAGTTAAAAAAATTAAATATATATAAAGAATGACCACATAAATAATAAATTTTCCCATACATAATTAAGTCCCCAACAGTGCATATCGCTCTCGAAATAAAGCCTAATTTTCTTTAAAAATCGATATATTTTAAATATTTTATTGTCAATTTAATTTGAAATCTACAATCAACTTTAAAAATTAAGTGAAATAAAATTTAATGTACCAAAAAAAATTGTTCATCTAAAATCCAAATATACTTTAACAAGGCATCCGTAGACTTAAGAGCAGCCATAAAAAGATTCCACAGGTTTCTCACATCGGTTCATTATATAGATAATCAACAGATGAGCCGCAGCATGAGCTATAAACTTTTTATGTCATCGTCATAAATAAATTCAATTGTGCGTTAAACCTAATGAGTTGAATGTAGTTCCCAAGTAGCTATTGTATATGTCCATCACAGTTTATAAAACTTGTTGTCCATACTAAATTATATAAATAATATATGGATATCATTCAGGAGTATTTTTTGTTCCTTTTCTCAATCGAATTTAACCGTTTAGTTTACTTTATAACAGAAGCAGCAAAGGCAGACAGATTTTTTTCTTCCATTTTTTTTTTTTTTTTTTTTTTTTTTTTTTAGACGCAGAGACAATTGTCAGTGCGATAAGCCAAATTGATTTATAATGAATGACTCATCAGGCTGCTTGCAGGCAGATCCACAAATGCGACGTTTGGTATGCACGTTCACAAAGCGAAACGAGTTTATTAGTTAGCTGCAATGTCTGTGAAACTAGAATACAATATATATGATCATTAAATGTGCAAGATTTCTTAAAATTTTAAAGTGGAGACTGCTGAAGAACTGCTCTTAAAATCAGTTCGTCAGGAAAATCGAGTCATCTAAGAAAGACTTTAGGTATTATTATAAGATGAGCGAGTATTAAACCGTCGCCTATGCAAAATTTAACCATTAAATAGTTTTTTTTTGTGTGTGTCTCGAAATGCATTTAAAAAGTCAAATGTGGAAAGATGTTTTATCTTTATGAGGCCAAGAGCGAAATTGGCGTTAAAATACCTAAAAAAAAAAAAAGAAAACACGCACGCATCGAAAAAAAGGAGAGCGGAAAAGTGGACCTAGCTCCGAGCTCGGCACAGCACGCGCAGTTGTTTCATTCATGAAAAAGGTCAACCTTATATATATATATATTAGTATTAGGCCTAATGTAATGTGAAATTTATGTGAATCTTATCGCCTTGCATTGAGCTCGGAGCCAGACAAGGGATGAGCCCATCCTCAGATGTGGAAGTGAAATGCCTGATGAATGAAATAATTGTCAACCCTTAGTGCCATGGGGGTTGCCTCTAATCTGCAGCGGAAGTGCTGCAGCGTCAGCCAATCGCAATCGAGGACCAGTTAACAGTTGGTCAATGGCGGCATCGGCGGCAACAATTGATTGCGATAGTCGATGCAGGGCAGGGTTAGATACTCGCACTGAGATAGTTTTATTAGACACGCGTCGCCAGTTGACAGTTGACGTTGAGGCCTGATAAGCTCAAGGGTCAAAGCGGCTTATGCCATTTGCTACAGTTGACGGCATTTTAATGGAGTTGTAAATGCAGCTGGCATCAGCGCACATCTTATCGGCTGAACTAAGTAAAAAGTCTTTATATTGAATTAGAAACAGGCATTGCAGAAGGCCCTTTAATTAATAGTTATTTACCTCGCAAATTGAATCGTAGCGCAAAGCTCTTGTCTTTTGCCACGCCCCTACCCAACGAAAGCGAAAAGAGGTGCGACTATGCATAAAGCCAATATCTTTTGTTTATATAGATAAAAAAAAAACATTGTAGGTGTGACTGCACAGATTTCATTCATAAATGCGTATCCGCACCCATGACGAACTCTTGACGAAAGCCAAGCAAATACTCGCCGATCCACATGCCACTTAAGTTATGTATCTCCATGTCTGTCCCTGTCTATCGATGACGTAGCCGATCAAGGCAAGCTGACCTCTCAGTTCCAGCCGCAGCCGCAGCCGCAGCAGAAGCAGAAGCAGCAGTTTGAACAGCTGATTGTGTATGCTGATAGC
The DNA here is from genome assembly GCF_054131065.1 of Drosophila arizonae. Lineage (NCBI taxonomy): Eukaryota > Metazoa > Arthropoda > Insecta > Diptera > Drosophilidae > Drosophila > Drosophila arizonae. The sequence goes on along the minus strand of NC_142922.1, from coordinate 14,466,985 downwards.
AGTTAACGGATAAGATATTGTCGTTTGGTAGCAGTATCTTAACTAAACTTTCTGTTTCATATGTATGCACACACATTGTACTACATAAGCGCAAACATTGGCACGTGAATATAGCATATCGGCCGCGGGTATCATATCGTACATCCTAGATTATAACAATCACGTTTCTATTATGTTATCTCTATATAAGATTCATTGAACTTTTCGCATATTTTCATTTATACTTTAAACAAAAAATAGTTTTCATTATTGTACAGTGTGGAGTTTTTGATTATTATTTATATATATGACACATATTTATTTAATATTTATTTTGAGAACCAATTTTTCATTTTAATAAGTCGACAACGAGACTTTGATACCCTGAACTTTTTCGTTGACTATGAGTCATATTGGAAAACGACCTTAACTCAACCTAAATCGATCATGTCTGTCACATAAAACGCAATTCGCATTTATTTATGTGGAATTTCTTAAATAAATTTGTTGAAAATGTGTTCATTCGACTGCGTTTGCATATTTACTTAAGAAAGATTTATCACATCATTTTTAATCAATTAAATAAAAATAAAATAAAATAAAATAAATAGAAATTATCAAGATTAAACTTATTTATCTGCACTCAGTTATTAATCCGCTCAACAAACTCTATATTTTAGTTGGAAATATTATTGCAGGCTATATGTATACTCCAACAATATTATTTTATTTTAGTTTAAAAAAATAAAGCAAGTTACAATGATTTCTATTTTCAATGATAATATACAACCATACAACATTTTTATGATTATATTATTTTCATTTAAGACAGACACATATCATAAGTAACTGTGAAATTATTAGCAATTATTTGCACAATGATGTTTTAATTTGAACACCACGTTTATGTACAGACAACCTTAAATGATATTCACATATATATATACATGTATGTATATGTTTATATATATAGATCATTTAGTGTTCTTAGTGTACTTGGGACCCGAAGCGACATAAAAACGCGCCTAAAAGCTTTGAAATTTTATGGAACTCGTTAAGAGCGAGGAGTGAAGCACAGTGAGGCCCGCAAAGCACCGTCATGAATCAGGTGACAATGACGATCGCCAGGTGTTGACATTCAGCGCTGCCACCCCCACCAAATGAGGTCATAAACCAAGCAAACTGACGTACGTTAAGATCCGAGTAACGGGTTTTATTTTTTATAGTTTTCATGTAAAACTTGGTTTTCTTTATTTTTTATTTTTGACGCGAAAATGTTAAATTTTATTTCCGGCCCAGACCGAAAACGAAACCGAGTTCTGGGAGTAAACAAAAAAAAAAAAACCAAAGCGTGTTGCATTGCAATTGGGAAAAGTGTGTGGCGTTTGCTGTGTTGTATGTGGTCTGTGTTGGCACAACGCCGATGAGTAGGCAGACAGCAAACAGAGAGGTTCAAGCGGAGGCCCGGAGAGTGCAAGTCGGTCCGCAGTTGTAGTCGCATTTTGTATTTTATGATTTGTAGGCGACAAATTGAGCTGTGAGCCGCGAGCGGAGCTGAGCTGAACTGAGCTGGGCGGCACCTTTAAACATTTGCCATTGTTTGCTTTGGGTTCGAGTTGGTGCTCTTGGGTTTTGGTTTTTTGCGCTTGTTTGACTTATTGTGGCGGAAATAGAGGCGGCCGGCCAAGTTCGCATTGTGTGGCCGGAACTGGAGCCACACTTTTGACATCAAGCTGTCAACAGGTTGCTCATTCATCATTTGCTCTTTGGTCATTGCAGATGGAAACGCAGGCAACGCCGCAGCAACAGCAGCAGCAACAGCAACCACAGCAACTACAGCAGCAACAGCAACAAGTACTGAGCAAGCAACAGCTGCAGTTGCTGGATAAAATTAAAATTGAGTCCAGCAACGGCAACGATCCGCAGACCAACAGCGTGCTGGAGGATCAGCAGGAGCCGCAGCAGCAGCCACCAACAGCAGTTGGTGTTCTGGCACAAGCGAACAGCCAATCTAGTGAATCGGATGAGCAGCAGCAACAGCAACAGCAGCAGCAGCAACAACACCAACAACAACAGCAGCAGCCACAGCAGTATGTCGTAGCCCCACGATCGCAACAGAGACGTATCCTAACTACAGCCGGAACACTGTAAGTAAGCAATAGTTTATCATTTATGGAACCTTGTTAAAGTGAAATTTCTTTCCACCTGCAGCGAGTTGAACGAGACGCGGGAGAGTGAACACAGCACCAACAACAGCAACAGCGCCAGCTCGGAAACCCACATTGAGTATCAGCGCGGATCGCATCACTCACCACATTATATTCAAATGGCACCTCGGAACGTTGCCGAGATGGCTGAACAGGTGGCCAATGCGCCACCCGGCACGCTCTACGCCTATCCCTCGGGCCAGATTATTTGCAGCAACGACGACGTGGCGCCGATCAAAATAGAGACAATCGACAAGAGCGATGTCTCCGGCGAGCAGCAACAGCAGCAGCAGCAACAACATGCGCACCAACAGCAGCAGCAGTGCCCTACACCAAATGGAGTGATTTACGGCGATGGGCTTAGTGTCAGCGAGGCTGCACTGCAGCATCATCACCAGCAGCAACAGCAACAGCACCAGCAGCAGCAGCAGCAACATCAACAGCAGCAGCATCAACAAGCTGTGGCCGCTGCCGCGGCAGCTGCTGCTGTCGGACATTCACACGTGCGCTATGTGACTGAGGACGGACGTTTTGCCACCGCTAGCGGTGATGCAGACGCGCCTGGTGCGAGTCTGTACTATGATGCGCCCGTTGTGGATGCCAGCGTGCAGGCGAATGAATCGAAAACCTATGCGGACCTGGGCAACGCCTATGCCTTTCCGCCAAACTCGACGTACGCCAGCAACAGCTACGCGGCTACACTGCAGCAGGGCAACACCATTTACAGTGTGCCGGGCGCAGCGCAGTTTATAACGAAAGCCGATCCCAACTTAAATCCGTTGAGGCAAACGGCAGCCGGGCCGTATCAGACGATATCTTTCGTTGATGGCACGAACGCCACAGACGGCGGTCTTTGGACAACCACCGGGGCCGAGTATCAAAACGTATCATTTGTAAGTAAAGCACCTAGAAATAGACACCGATTTTAGCTAAATACCCTGACCAACCTTCAGTCGAATTATCCTGCGCAGGTTATTGATGACTACACCACGGCCAATATGAGCGGTGGTCATTGGGCGCCAGCTGGCAGCATTAGCAACTACGACCCCACCATGTCGGCGAGCAGTGCCACGCCCCCCACATCGCTCGCACTGCAGGAGATCAAGTGCGAGACCTGCCAGATACCCTTCATTCGCAAGGGCTCGGACTGGCCCAATTGTCCGAATTGCACCAGCTATGGCCGTGCGCAGCCGGTTCGCCATCTACCACAGCGCCAAAAGCCAAAAGCAGCAGCCGCGCCAAACAATCGTCGCAGTGGCGTCGTCTGCGCCAACTGTCAAACCAACTCTACGACGCTTTGGCGACGCAACAATGAAGGCAACCCCGTCTGCAATGCCTGCGGCCTCTATTACAAGCTGCACAATATGAACCGCCCGCTCTCCATGAAGAAGGAGGGCATACAGAAGCGCAAGCGAAAGCCAAAGAACAATGGAGTACCTCAGCCCCATCGAGCGCTGCCAAGTAAGTATATTCTGATTGGTTATTCTCATCCATCACAGTGTGGTGTGAGTTAAGCACAATACGATTAAACATATAATAAATAATTGTTGGCTATAAATGAATGACTAATTAAGTAAGTAGACGAGAGAAAGAGAAAGATAATGTAAATTTAATACACATACATATAATATAATCATGTACGTCCGTCCATGAAGTATCTGACCAAATCTTTATTAAGCTTTAATATTTCGACTTCAGTTTTGTTTGAAACTATCAACAATCATAATTAATTATGTATTTATATTATTTCATTCATTTCTAATTATGACCGATTTGATCATTTTGCACAGGCATGCAACAGGGAGTTAATCTATTGGTTAGTGGCGGCCCGCTCTATCCATCTCAGGTGGGATTGTTGAGTAGCCAACACAATGGCAGTCCCGAGCTACATGATATGTCCACAACTGGCCCCGCCGGCCGAGCCAATGTGGTGGCCATAGCGTTACCTCCAGTTTCAACATCGGATGGCACTTTAAACATGTCCCGGCACCATGTGACTAGTGAGAGCCACTCACCTTACAGCCAGCAGCAGCAGCAGCAGCAGCAGCAGCAGCAGCAGCAGCAGCAACAACAACAACAACAACAGCAACAGCAGCAACAACAGCAGCAACAGCAGCAACAGCCTCCGGCTCAGAGCCAATCGCCGCATCTGCCCAATTCGAGCACATTGAATCGGCAGATAGCTCAGTCGTAAGTTAAATTGATGCAAGTCCAGCAGATTTTTTATTTTTAAACAATATTATTCGTTCCACAGGGTTCCTCCAATTGAAAGTGGGCGCAGCTCTAATAGCGAGCTGACTCCAAGTGTCATAACACGCACAGGTCTGCCGGAGCGCTCATCGAATAACTAAGCCATACAGTTTAAGCTATAGTAAACTTTACCAAAATGTCAAAATTGACCAATTATTTATGTAAGCCTAGTTTAGTCAAGAGATGCCCAAGTCCCAGTTCAAAGACATTGCAAATGGTGGATTCAATTCGAGAAAAGAAGTTTAGTTCCCAATGTAGTTCTATTCCATATTCAGAATGAGTAGTTAATTAAAAATACCTTTTACTTAAGGATCCTTTAGATTATTGAGTTGACGTTTTTTAGATTTTGTCAGCTCAATTATGAGTAGTTCCTTTAATAAATAGTTCAATCAAAATAATATTGACAATTTTAGATAATATGAAAATGGATAGGACCGACTTGTTTTATTGGCTGTTCGAGCTTAAGTAAATACTTAATTGTTTTCTTCCATTCGTGCTCAATTTTATAAAAGAGACTTGAAACAGAAAGCGAACTAGTTCCAATTAATTAAATGGGTATGTGAACTTTTAAATGAATGAACTTTACTTTCAGTCAGTTGTAAACTTGTTATATTAACTTGTTTCTAATTGGAATAATCTTGCCATTTGTAAGGCAACAAGTCCTTTGTCTTCCGCCGCCTTAGCTAACTACTTGCTGCAAATTGTTCGAAATGATTTGTGGACACTACTTAGGGTCTATTACATGCCAACAATATTATATTTGTATAATGCGTATTTGAATGGAGCATAAAACTGTAGAGCTAATTTAGTACAGAACTATAAAAATGTCTTCGATTTTGTATATACCTAAGATCTACTTTTTACATTAATAAATAAGTTGTAAACGCAGGACACTCAAGAGTTTGATGACTCTACTCTTCGCTGGATAGCCTGTTATTTTTCATTGTCAACAATTTGGCAGCTCGCCAAATTGATCCAAATTAATTTTAATGACCTCCACAGCGGAGCGGAGCACAGCGGACCATAAAATCTTAACAAGTAAAAAGGCAGCAAAGAAAGCCAAGCACTGAGCCCTCGCGCTGGCCATGGCTGAGCCCCAGTCGCTCGGGCTCTCGGGCTCTCGGACTGTGTCTAAATAGCGATTTGGTGTCATCGCTTAAAAGCCTGTCCGCCGCGGAGTAACGCCACCGCCAAGTGGCGCTGCCTTTGAAGTGTCGTCGATGGTATGGCAAAAATTCCTGGCCGATTGCGAACCGAGCAAGCTTGGTATAATATTAACGCCTTGATGTGATCATGGACTGTGGATCGTGGATCGTGGATCGCTCTCAGTTGCAGTTCCAATTCCAGTTCCAGTCGTTGCCTTTGTCTGATTTTCTTTGGCCTTTGGTCGTCTTCGTTGCCTCGCCTCTCTGTTCCCTTCTCATATCATTTTTGTTTTTTCTTTTTTGGCGTACGCTCGATCAATTAGGCAAACTTGTTTTACGACCGCTTTTATTAGCGTTCGCTGGCCGGCGCTCCACGTATCTTAAGCCCCGGCTCTGGCCGGAGCTGCACGACTGGGACTGGCGACTCGAGGGAAGACGGCGAATGTGTGCGAATGCGAGTGCTTGAATGAGTAATGAGACGGACGAGAGACCGCAATGCGCAGTAGCGGCACCAGCACCGACTCTTGCAGCGACTCTTTCGGAATGTGTCTGCCCAAATTATGCGCTTTGCAGCGTTGTGCAAGTGCAGCGGCTTGGTATTGGTGGGCCCGACAGAAGAAGCTATTTGTTACCCCTGAGTGGGAGTTGCGAAACACTTTGCTAAAACAGTCAGAGGGGCTTCTATCGTAGCTCAGCTGAGTGTATCTCTGATGTAACCAAGATAAGGCTAAACACTTCAAACAAAGACTAATGCTATTGTAATCAAGACGAAAACAAATGAGAATTACTTGACAGTCAGATGATGCACCTGAAGCGGGTAGACTGATGAAAATCAACTTATTAAGCCATTATTTCTGCATTTAATAATGGTATATCTTCAAGGGAAAAATCTATAGTGGGGCTATCCTAGTCAATTTATTAATAAATAATAAGTTCCTGCTGGAGTAGTATTCCCAGCCGATGGTCTCGGATGGATGCCACACCCGTTTACCCCGATCCGCTCAGCTGCAACAAATTAAAACATTAGCGAGCTGCGGTAATGCGGCAGCTACTACCAGCGAACCAGTTCGGTTTCTTGGCCAATTGCGATTCTAGAACTGCAAAAAACGACCAAGCCGAACATAAAATAATAATTCAATGTGACAAGCGACAAGATACTGCTGCGGGGCGCCATTTTTCACACACCACCTCACCCTCCAGCACAGCCAGATCTGCAGCCAGAGCCGCAGCCGCAGCCCCAACCACATGGCTGTCAGATGGGGAGCACATGGCGCACTTGTGCCTGGTGACACTATCGCAGAAATTATGACAGACGTACAACTGCTATACGGAGAGCCAATAGAGACCAGACGTCAGGAACAGACAGAGAAAGAGAAGAGAGAGAGAGAGAGAGAGAGAGAGCAAGTGAGAGCGGGCTGGGTAGCAACACTTTGCTAATCTCTGTGGCTGTGCATGCATTTGAATTTTTATTAAGCTAATTGCAATGCATTTCAAGCATTTGCTCATGTACACACACACAATTTTATAATAATAATAAATAGCTGATGCGTTTGTTTATTGTTTAGATAGACTTGGGCGAGATACCAGCTGTGGTGCATGGCCGCGATAAAAGCCAACATAAAGTGTCCAAACTGTCCGGCGAGCTGCATTTAATTAGCCAGATGAAACATGTTGAGCCATGTGCTGTTGGGCCGTTGTTGACCACCAACCAAGGCGGCCTTTTGAACCCGCCACGCACCAAGCGGGCTTCCAGGCGCCACTTAGGCAACTTCAAAGCGCCAAAGCCGCAGTCCAAAGAGCGGGAGCGAGAGAGAGAGAGAGAAGGAGAGAGTGAGGGCTTAGCTGGTTGGTGGTGGTGGTTGGTTGGTTAGTTGGTTGGTTGGTTGCTTGCTTGCTTGTGACCGTGGTGGCTCAACTGCATCTCAGCTCCATCCCATCCCAGTTGCCATCATCGTTGCCCAGCATTACAAATCGACAAACGACACGAAAATGCGCTTTAACAACGCGCAGTTAAAATAGATAAAAGAAGATAGGCAGACGCCGCCGCCGGCTATTGAAGGTTGTCAGTTCATAGAGGGAGAGCGCAATAGACTAACTGGGAGAAATAGAGAGAGAGAGAGAGAGAGAGAGAGAGAGAGAGAGAGAGAGAGGGGGAAAGAGAAAAATAGCTCATGAGCTGGAGAGGCAGGAACTAAAAATCGGCTTAAGCTAAATTTATAGACAAAAGCTGTTTGAAAGTTTATATATGTATATATTTAAAATGTATATTATTATAATAATTTATAAGCCAAGTTTACACTAAGCATTGCTAATAATTTTTAAAACGTCATAAGCTGGAATTGTAGCAAAATATACATACATACTATTTGGCTAAGCGTACTTTGAGAACATGATTTCTTTTTTTAAACTTCTACACTTAAAAAAAGAACAAAAGATTAGTTTAACTTTCCTGTTGCTAATTAAAAGTTAAACATACTTAAATGTCATAAAATGGACATTATAAATAAAATACTTTGCTTGAACTAAATCAAAACTCTTTGACACTTCCGTTCAATCTGTGGATGATTTCCTATGCAAACTGTCTAGCTCAACATACAAATGACCATGTATGCAACTTTCTACCTTAACATAACGCCCACTTAGTCGGTCTAAAGCAGCGTGGAGCCTAGCCAGCCTCTATGCACATATGACGTCACAAAAGCCAAGACAACTGAAACACACACGCAATCGTTCGAGTTCTAGGAAAAATATCGAAATTCCACGAATTCACACGGAATACAAAATGAGATTGGCTCAAAGCAAGCGACGGGCTGGGGAAGCGGGAACGATGAGCCAAGGTATTCCCTTGTCTCTGCTGCTTATCACAACTCACGCGCGTCTCGTTCCATTTCTCGTTCTTGGGTCGAACCCAAAATCACATTATCTGAGTTGCCCAATACCAGACGGCGACGGCAACGGCAACGGCAACGGCGACTCAACTAATGGATACTCTGCGGCGTAAAGCATATCACTGATGATGATGATGGGCTCTTTGGGCAACGAAGTGCAGACGCCGCCGCCGTCGTAGAGGAAGATTGAAGATGCGGCGCTTATCGAAACCGAAACACAAGGCAACAGAAAAAAGAAAAACAGAAAACTAAGAGACAAACGAACGCAAAAAGAGTTCAGCTGGCTTGCAGGATAGCGCACGATCTCTGGAACTCTGTAGTCTGGAGTCTGCAGCACTCTGCGCATATTTCTGTGTCTCTGCTTATCGTCAGAGCCGCGGACTTTTTGTTTGCATCTCCGAAACGCACATGGGCAAAATGATCGCAGCTGAGAAAGGGTTCCATTCCACTTCCACAACAGAAATGTGGCGCCAAAGGAAGCGTTGAAAATGGTACTTGATATTGATCACGATGCCATGTGTGTGTGTATATCTTTCTATCTGTGCGTGTGTGTTTGGCTGGCACTGTAATTTAGACGGCGCCTCGATCCTTGTTTCACACTAATGCACTTGCAGCTTTTAAATGTCACCTCAGCTGGTGCGGGGATGTGGTTAAGTGCAGACGGGGGAGAGAGCCAACATCAGATCGGACGGACCGGACAGCCGGACGGGCCGGCTTGTCAGATATTGCCTCTAGGCCATTTGTGAGCTCCAAGTTTTATTTTGTTGCTGCAGATGGCAGAACATGCAAGACGATTGTGTATCCAATTGGAATAATTAGTGGTATCAGTCGTAGGATTTTGTTTATGTTGTCATGCCAGGACACATATCGAAGCGGACTACAATAAGTAAATACAATACTTGCTTTTACTAAGAATGTTCGTATTGTAAGCTTAAAATAATAGTTAAGCTAGATCCATTTACAGTAATCTGTAATGACGTGATCATGCAATATATTATTGACAGTAACTATAATTTATATTTTATTTAACAAATTTTTCACACAGCAAAAATTGTAATTATTGTTGTATATTTGAGTCTTGTTTAATTTAAAATTAGTTTATAAAATTTTTTATTTTAAATATTTTTCCATCATATATTTATAGCTATTTATTAATATCCAAACTTATTTTTTCACATATTCTCAATTATCAAATTCAATTACTTTCAAGTTACGTTGATATTTAAATTGGATTGGGAATTGACAGGTGATAAATTTCATAGATAGAATATATACATATATACAGCAAGCATCATATTTTAGATAAACCTGAATATAATCGAAATCTGAAATCATCCGTTTGTTAACTCAATGGAATTTTATTAATATTTCTTAATAATTGTTCACAAATTTAATGTAATGCTGCTATAAGCAGGTTATAATTTGAGAATTGCATTAGAAATAAGTTACGTAAACCATTTTTTGTCTTTCTGATACTGTTAGCTTGATGCATTAGCTTTTATTCCTATAGCTATATTAATGCAAGACTTTAAACATTTATTGCTACGCAAATAGTGTCGGCCATTAAAAGGAAATTTAATTGAATGCGAGCCAAGGCCTAACAAATTTAACAACTGCAATTTGTCAACAACAATTAAGGCTACAAAGTTGTTGAGTCGCAGATATGGTTACTGTGTACGGCACCCACTTCACGATTCAGATAACTCAGCGCAATCCAAAGTGCCTGGGCAAAATATAGAGAGTGCAGCCATTCGAAATGCCGAAATCTATGACTGGGATGCTCTTCAATTAAGTGCTAGAGTATCTCGTTGGGCTTTTCATTAGTTTATCGACAGCATAAATTTTTCAAATGCTGCCGCGCTGACAAAGTTGTTAGACGAGTTATGGGCCGACTACAGGACTTGTCTTTGCCAGTAATTAAAAGGTCTTTGGGGTTTGGGAAGTGGCGCCACGCTGGCCAACTTTCGAAAGCCCTTTAACGTGAGAAAATTCCATTGCAAATGATATACACAAAATGTCTTATCGACCGTCAGCATGCCTGAACAAAAAGTATTTGCGTATGCTTGAGATAGCGTCCAACAAAAAGCGTAAATGTCAAAATGCCAAAATTAATTGCAATGGCAGTGCCATGGATAAAGCCTAAAAAACTGTCATGCCGCACTGGCCTATGGGTCAAGAAACGACAACCTCTGAGCGGATCAGCGGTGCTCGAAGGGGGCTGGCTGGCTCAGCGGAGAGAACCAGTCAGCGACCAGCCCAGCACAGCCCATTTTTTTTTATAGCTGGGCGCCATAAAGGCGACTGGATTGCCACCACAGGAGGCATGTTCACAAAAGACATAGCTCGAAACTGTTTTAAGGGGATTAACAAAAAAAATTATTTAAGTATATAAGAAGAGAAGTAAATAAGCTTGTAAGCTATTTAACAAAAAATTGTGTTTAAGGCTTTATATATATTTCTTATTTTTTAATTTTTACTATAAACGTTACGATCCCTGGTTTAAGCTTATATGTATAATTATATTTTGTATTATTCATTTTAATTTTTATAAGTATTATTTTGCATTTTATAAATAACTTTCAGAAGAAAATTTTGATTTGGTTTTAAATTGTTTTTAATTTGTATATACGTGTAAATGAAATATATATAAATAGATTATATTTTATGTATTATAGTTGGGACGAAAGTTTTAAAGTTCATTCAATATAAAAACCGCATTATTTAAATACATTTCTCATTTAATAAATTTTGCTTATGCTCACGCTTAAGTTTACTCTGTATTTTATAGCATAAGGCAATTTAATAAATGTTTCAAAGTCTTCCATAATTATCAAGACGATTTTAAAAGCCCCTTTTAAGGCGCCGCCTCTGCTTCACAAGTGAGCGTTGTGGTTACTTGCCACACTGGCCACCATTACAAATTCTACCACTTTTGGCTCAGTTGCTTCTGCCACCTCCTCTGTTATCTGCCTCAGCCACTCGATATCCAGTTCCTATTCGACTCGAAGTCAGAGAGTCACAGCCGCAGCCAAAGAAGGAGCCAAAGGCAGAGCCAGAGCCAGGAGCCAGGAGACCACAAGTTTGGTAACACGCGCTCGCGGCATTTATCGCGCCTGGCAATCAAGCAGGACGCCGCGACGTCCCTTTGTGGCACAGACCTCGCCTGCTTGCCACATGAGAAACTTGTTTCGTGCACTTCATCCCGTTGCGTGTGCGGGGCAATCTTTTAGAGTCCCCATTTTGAGGTGGAGTCATGCAACGCGACGCGTTCATTGGCCAGCCCAATATATATTAGTGCATGTATGTATATGTGTATGTGTGTATGTATTTAAGTGTGTATTCGTATAATACATTACTCTCCGTATGCGTTTCATTAAAGTTTCGCATAAATTTTGTTGCATGTTTGCGGCATTTTATGGCCAGCCGCGTATCGCACACGCATTTCGAGTCCATTTCATTTGGAGCTTGTTAGTTTTTCCTATATATAGTTTTCCCATAAAAATTATATATACACACAGTCGAACAGGTAGCCGCATTGGTTGTCGTGTGGCGTTTGTCTCTTTTATGAGGTAGTTTTGTTTTATTTTGTTTTTCTTGGCCATCTCATTCCTTTTGTATTTGTCACATTGTGGCGTCTCGCATTTTGGCTGCGCCTATAAATAATTGGGTTTTATCGTCACTTGGTTTCTTTGCATTTAATAAATTTAATTTGTGGTAATTGAACTTGTTGTAGACACTGTCAACTGTGCCCAGTGATTTCTCTTATTGCTTCGCCACTCATTTATCAATCTGTTGTATATAAAATTCTACATTTAATTGCACATTTTTTTAGACACACGGCACTATTAATTAAGCAGGAAGCATAATTTATTGTTGTCAAGGAGTATGAGATGCTCTTATTTACGATTGAAGCGTAAAGTATATTTTTCACTAGATAAACACTTAACGTTTGTTTAGTTATTCAGAAAATTTAACTTATTATTTGTTTGATAATGTGCCTCTCTTAATATATGTATAACAATAATAATAATATTATATTAGAAACAAAACGAATTATGAACGCAAACAGTTACCCGAAAGAAATCCGACCGGAACACCACAGACTTTATACAAGTAACTAACCAATAAACTTTAACTTAAAAGTCTTCTTCAATTTATATAATTTGTGTTACATATATCATTTAAAACGCAGCTTGGCAAGGCTTTTATAAACTTTTAAGAAATCTAATATAAGCCGAATTCCCATTTTAAATGGGTTTAATTTCTAATTTCATATAAAAACGTATGTTAATGAATGTGAATAAATGACAGATGAGCTAAAATTTTGTAGTCTTGTCATCTAACTCATTTAACTTATGCATTAGCATATCGTGAAGTTACCCATTTGAAATGTTGTGATACTTTTACGTCAATTATATTAAAAACTATTAACAGCTAAAATCAAGTATACTTAAGCTGCGATATGATCACTCATTTAAATGAGATTGCAAGTTTTTGAATTAAATAAATGAATTGTGTTTACAGTCAATTTAATTATGGCTTTACTTTAATATGCACTTGATAAGAAGGTGTGAGAATTATCAATTAGACGTACATATATACGAGTATTTCAAAAGTTGCAACTACAACAATAAATTGAAAAGAAAAAAAACAAATATTAATAATATTAATAATAATAATAAATGCTGTTTAAAGTGCACATAAAATACCAAAGCATTTTATTTGCAAGATATATGGATAATTTACAGATTTTATTTTAATACTAATGATTATTATGGTGCGAGAGTGCAATATGATAAATGATTATAATTATGGCGAGCGCCCATAATTCAAATGTTGAGCATACGCCACGAGAGCCGCGAAATACGGAGCACGAAAGTGGGCAGTCCCAAGAGAGCATTACACACACACAGACAAAACTACACTCTCACACATGCACACAGCTAACGACACTCATGTATACACAGCGCTCACACAAATATCTAAACAGCAAATCAAGCAAACTTTAATATGGCTACAATTTGATTACGAGCGCCAGCACGAGAGAGCGAGCGAGCAAGCGAGCAAACGAACACACAAGAAAGAGACCGAACGAACTCCACAAAGGCAACACCCACTGACACAGCGCGATAGCGTGCGCATGCATGTGTGCGTATACGTGCTTGTGTGTGTGCTCGTGTGTGACGTTAAAGGAAACTCGTTTGTTTGCCCACTGCGGCAGCCACAGCGCGACAGTCGCGCTCACAGCGTACGTCCAACCGGAAGCTCAGCACAAGCCTCGTTCGCTCGTACGCTCGCTCGCTCGCTTGCTCGCTCCATCTTATTGCCCTATGCGTGCTTCCCCATTCCAATCAGAAACCAACAGCAACAACAACAACAAGAGCGCGCTCTGGTGCCAAAACTTTGGCAATTCGAGTTGTGAATTCAGTTGAAACTTGAACGTTTATACGCGAAAATGCAATATTGTCGTGAGCGGCGGAAAATTGTGAATGCGTTGAAAAGCCGTCGCCAATTGTGAATTGTGTGTCAATAATTCAAAGCGTATTACAAAACCTAATTAAATAATAACAGCAACTCTCTGGCTATTCACTATAGTTGCTAAACTCTATTTATCGAGATTTGCGTGTCGCCTTATCTGATAAATTTCTATTGTTAATTATGTGTTTAATACGCTTAAGCTTGTGTTTGTGCTTGTGTTAGTGTGTTATGCTAATTATTTTTTGCTTCCATTATTTTCGCCAGCGTTATGCAAATGATGTATCTCTAAACTGTGCAGCGTATCTCTAAGCACACTTGTATCTGTATCCGTTTATGCAGCGGTATCTGTATCTGTATCTCGGTATATCTGTAAGTGTCGTGTCATTTATGTCATAGCGCACGCACTGAAAAACGGAATTCGATTAAATTTATGTGCACTCGCATTTCAATATAAATCGCATAGTTTAGCAAAGTGAACAAAACGTTTGCTGTCGGACAATAAATGCGTTTTAAAAGCAATTAAAATTCGTATAACAAAAATACACAAAAAAGGCTATAACGAATAATAACCCACTTGATATACGTTGGCTCATTTGAATACAACAAATAACAAATAAACGACATCCATTGGAACGAAGCTCGGCATTATCAAGCTACGTAAGTCGACAATATATTCATACAACTTTTATGACAGTCAAGCCCTTGATTATATTTGGTATTGATGTATTCGGACAAGTTTGAGATATTTAACATAAGACAAAATGATTTGAGATAAATTAGATACGGATTCAATTAAGTTTAATAGCGACCAGGAAAAGTCATTTATGCCTTTAGTAATTGTAATAATAAAAAATTAGTTTAAACTAATAATACATAAATATAGATTGAGCATTACAGTTGAATATTATTTGTTTATACAAATTAGACGCAGCACATAGTTAAGAGATTAATTCGTAATTGATATAGTCCCACATTTGATATTGATCCAGTTTGCAAAACGATTCGCAATAACATTTATCCATTGCTAACGCTACTAAGCTAATGAAACAATTTAGATTCAGCTAATATCATTGAATACAGTTGCAATCTATAAACAAAGCAATTTCAATTCAATTAACTCACTTTCGAATGAGCAACGAATAAATTTAGGCCTTTATGTTTAGCGCTAAATGTAAATACGAGCAGGTGTGATAAAATAAGTTAGAATGATCAGATAGCTTAGCAACAAAACTATAATATATATATAATATAATATAATATAATATAATATATAACATAACATATTACAATTCGAATGCTAGAACTGATTTGAATATCAATTCAAAAGCCAGCCTATTTTTAAATACATAACCATAACTTACTTAACTGATTTCAATAACCCAATAATCTTCCATATTTATTTACACATTAAGTGATAACATTTTGAATACCTATTTTAAAGCCGTAATGGGAACAAATACAAATATAAAATTCAAATTCATGAAATGCAGTCATAAATTGGAATTGTTGTTGAGAACAAAGCAAAACAAATTGGCAGCCTCAAAAAAATCTGCAGCTAAATTAATTTCAATTATGACTTGTACAACAAATTAATTTAACTTTTTATGCGTTTTTTTTTTATTGAATTTCATTCGCAAATTTATGCAGCTCGCTGGCTGTCAGCTATTGTATTTTGTGCAAAGTATGGATAAAACAATACAATAAATTCCCATGAGAGTATTTGTAAGCATACCATAAATTTGTCAACAATATTTCAGCGACATTTTGCATAGGGATCTCCATACGAAAAAGCCAATCATTGCCTGAAAGTCGGGGCCAATATCGCCAGTGTTGCAAAGATAACGAAGTACATTATTCTGTTGTATTTTTTGTGAGCAATTACTTGGGGACTACGAAGCAGCGTCAAACCGGAAAGTTGGCATGCAACTTTCATCACATTTGATTCAAGAATTACATTCAAAACACACAGTAGTTGGGCCACGTACATATACATATGTATTTATTCGCACAATTTCATTGCAGATAACCAGCAGTCAGTCAGACCAGCTAGAAGGCAACAAAAGACTTAAGCTCGAAACTTGGCGCGTAGAAAACAATGATGATTATTCATCGAGCGAGCATTAATGAGATGCACATAAATTAGAACAACGTGTAAGCTGCTGATAAGCGAGAGCTGTTGTTAAATGCGCTTCATAAATTATTTAGAGCTTATGCAGGTTAATTAGTTTTCTTTATTACAATTTTATGTTGCTCAGAACAAAGAAGAACTTGCCACTCGCTGCAATCGTTCAGCTGTAACTTTCAACTGGCTGAGTCCTATCTCAATGACACGCCCGCTCTTAACTCTTGCTACACTTTCACTCTTGTCTAGTGGCCGAATCTCGGCACATGCGCGACAAGTGCCATTTCTTTGGGCAATTAAATGCTGGCGCCACCGAGCACAAAAACAGACAGCCGACAACAATGCTGGCTCAATGGTTCCGTACTGCAGAACACTCTCGTAAGCCAACAATGACACAACATGACAGCAGTTTCCACTTCAAGTGCATTGCAAAAAGGCCAATAAAGTCATTAGCTGGAAGTATAAACGAGCTGGGCCAAGTGTGTGCCTGTGTTTTGACCAGAAAAACGGACCAAAAGGCAATGGAAACTGTGCCAGCATAGCCCGAAAGAGAGTCCAAAACGCTGCGTGTGACCAGTGGCACAGGTTGCACGATATGTATATGTATATGTATATCTATGTGTGCGTAGCTAAGCGCCTTTTAATTTATGACACTTTTATGAGACCAAAAAGGCAATAAAAATAAAATCGGTTTCTCGACAAAAAGGCAAGCCAAGCCAATAGTTTGCCTTTTGGGCAATTGCATCATAAATCTTGACCAAAATCGTTTAGCAAGGCAACTGGAAAGGTCATTGGGTTGCGCATAGGGTTGCCACATATATTTAATACGAATTCGTAACTATTTTAAATATTATTCTAATACATTTGAAGTAAATTCTAATAAATAGGCAATATATAATTGCATTTTGATATCAGATATTGATACTAAATAATACAAAGAATAATTTCCCAAGCTCCTTTTGTTTATATGCTTATTATAACATTTTTATATAATATATAAAACAAATAATTGAAATATTTCAAGACGCATTTTACTCTTTAAATTTATTTTGATAATATTCTTGAATTCTCTCTCTTGCTTGGCAACCCTGTCCAGCTCAACCCTCAGCAAAATACAACAAACGTAATTATGCAACTTTTAACACTCGGCCAAAACTACTGCAAGCCTACAGACGCACACATATACACACGTACACACACTCACTCACTCACTAATGCAGGTAGCACAACAGAAACATTAAATATGAAGCACGCAATTCGAAAATAACAAGCAGAACATTGCTGCAGGCAATGATATATGTATGTGCGAATTGCACACTAAGCAGGTCAACGGGGCAGCGGGGAACATGGACTGCCAGCCCAATAGGAAAGACGTTGAGGCCAAGACCCATTGACCCGATGAGGCCGAGAGCCAGGAGCAGAACCGGGTCCAGGGACATCGACAGGGGTAGTCAGAAGTCATGTCGTGCGTTACACGGCGTTGCTTAATTGCACGAGAGGTTTTTGGTTGACAGACGGGGACTCGACCTGGACACGGACGTCAAGTATCGAGCTAATAGAAATTGTTTGGCGTCAGACGTCTGAGTGGCTTGCTGTGTGGCGGATAGCAGAGTCAAGCTGATTTTCCAAAGAAAACATTGCATAATAACATTGATTATATATGGTGAATTTTTTATCATACTCCAGATCCAGCACAACATCTATTTATATTTATAATAAAAATTTTATATTTATTGCACCGATATATCGCGATATGTTAAAGTTGAAAACGTTTTAGAAATTTATTTATATAATTATTATATTCAATAAAATTAGCCGCAATAAATAAGCTCATATATATATTATATTGTTTATCGTAGCTGCTGCGATAACTTAGCATTATTCATAATGATTTCACAATATATCACTTATCAGGCGAATAATTCCAAGTGGAACTGGAACGCACAAAACAAAATCAAAGGCTTTATCGTTAGTAGAAAGGAAGCAGCTGGCCTATAAGACTGCCGATAAAGAAATGAGTAAATCGTGAGCTAAAGTTTCATAACGACCGATAAAATAATCCAGAAGAGCAGAATTTTTATATTTCTTACTTATCAGAGTATTCTCCATCTGGCGCCAAAAGTCATAAAAATCTAAATTGTCGAAGCCACGACTTTCAAAAGATTTCTACACCTTTTTTTTTTAGTAAATTATTATGATTGTAGTTAATTAATTAAAGACAAGGGAAAATTAGGCGAGATCTTTTCACAGCCAGCGCCAAGCAATCAAATAAACGAATGTTGAGTTTTCCACAGCTATTAATTGTTACCGTCTCTGACAATGTCTCCGACAATGCTCTCACAAATGTAAATGTCACGAATGAAGCGACGCCGAGAGACGAAGGCTGTGGTAGATACACAGACGGCATAAGCCGCGCCGACGCCAAGACACTTAAAAGCTTTGGGCATGGACAGCCGACAGACAGACAGACACGCAGAAAGATGTATATATGCATATAGTCAAGCCACATTTGAATTCCTGTTGCAGCAAAGGCATGGAGTTGGAATTTGTCTGCCCGCGTGCCGAAAACTTGTCATTGGTGCTGCCGGTGTGGTCGAACGGGCCAGAGGAAGAGGAGAGGGAGAGAGAGAGGAAAGATAGCGTCTGAGATCAATCGTGCTGCCGGCACAGATCAAGCGAAAGCGTTGCTTAATATAGACGCCAGCAGAAGGGTCAAATCGAGATTTCAACGGATTGTGTGTGGAGCATCTACGCAAGCATATTGTGCCAGCAGCAAGGATATTGCCAGCAAGTTCGCTGCTTAAGTCTTTTGTTTCACATGCCTTTCACACACGATGTACCAGCATAACATTGGTCATTGTCACGACTCCCAATTAATTATAAAACAAAATGCATACAAATTAAAGCACTATCAGCAAATTCTAAACAAAAACCAGCAACAACAACAACCACAACAACTACAATAGAGCACCATTTCCGCCATCATTTCAGCAGTTGATAAGCCAAGTGCGCCGCTCCCCAGAATAGTATACCAGTACAAAGTATTCGAGCTATGAGCTATGAAATGAAATTATGGGCTAACACTGTTCTTCTCACAAAATCACCGATTGGAACAATCAGTTAAATGCTCAAGCATGCTTATATCACTCGTTGTTGTTTGAGGGAAGGCTCTTTGCTTATCACTTGAAATATTCAAATTGAGTTTTCTTTCAGTGTTGTTGCTGAATGTGTAGTAGCCGCGTTTCAATTGCGCTTTAGTTGTTGTCAAGTGCCTTTTGGATAGCGACTCAACTCCCCTGCAAGTGTGTGGGACATAGCTTCAATGCACTCATGTGTCACGGCGATGAGTAATTGTTTCAGCTACGGCGCACATACAAAAGCCCTAATTGCATTGCGATAAGCCATGCAGATATATGTACACATATTCACATAAGTAAAAGCACCTATTGCCATCAGGAAATTCTCAATTACGGCGTCTTATCGAATACATTTTGCTACACTGAAATCTTGAATAGGCTGTCTCCTTTGAATACTCATTTGCCACAATGTCACTCACGTGGAAGCAGACAGCAGTCAGGCTAAGAAAAAATATATATATATAAAATGTGGCTAAGATTTGTTTGCTAAGGAATATTTTAGTGGGAAAATACGAAATACTGCAGATTATAACTGTATGGAATCAGAAATCTAATAAAATTTATACGTTAACTATATAATTGTGATTTTATACTATTTTTCTTCAACATAAATATATTATTAGTAATTAAAGATTAAAGCTAAGTTATAAAGTAAATCACAAATAAATATTAAATTTATTCACTTAATTATAACATAAACACATAATTATTATAATTTTTACTTTATATTGATATTTTAAATATAATAATTGCCAAGCAAATTTACCAAGCTAAGTTTTTACACTCACTCAGTTAACACTTCTTTCATCACAGACATATATAACTCTTAATATGCAAAGTAACTGCATGTAAACTCCACCAATAGCTTGATACACTCTCGAATGCATTTGCTACATAAAAACGCTATAATTACAACTCCAAACTGCCTAAAACACTCAAGAGAGAGACGTCTGCATCTAAAAAAATTCTCATAATTACGCATCAGAAGAAATAAACATACAAATTTGAATAAAATCGATATAACCACCAAACATGGGTCTGAGAGCAGAGAAGAGTTGAAGGCGGATGAGAGCCATTGATGCTGCTGCTGCTGTTGCTGTTGCTGTTGTTGTTGTTGATTTTGTGGCTGTAGCTGCTGGCGTACTTTGCCATTAAGAATCGAACCACAAATCCACTTAAAATCACTACAAAAACCAATAAAGATTTCTTTCATCTTTGCCGAAAGAGCGCGTGAGATGGCAACAGAAACAGAGAGCAAGTGAGAGGGAGAGATAGGGAGAAAGGGAACGAGAGCACATATTGATCGAGCGACAATGAGACTGAAACAATCATGAGACGATCAATAGCCATTGTAATCAAATGCAATGCACTAGAGCGCTTAAGGGGACTTATGGAATACTTGGGACTTGGGATAGACTTTGGCGGTGGCGGTGGCGGTGGCGGTGACGCCACTTTGAAATTTCGGTGACATTTTCCAAAATGTTGGGTAGGGCAACTGAAAGGGTATACAGGATTAGTGGAGCCAGAGCAATTATCATTTGTCTGGCTGTTATCAGTCAACTAATATGCATATCAATGATTTTCAACTCATTCTCTATACACTTTTCTTTACTTGCTTTACTTTCATTCAAATTTAAAAAAATCGAAGAATTTTCCATAGTGACTCGCTTGGTTCGTGGTTCCAGGAAAGCGCGTGCCAAGTCTTGTGCTCGTATCGTGGTCTTTCCTTCAACGTATTCGCCTGATAATCGTCATAAAACTTAATCACCGCAGCAGCTTCGGATCCAGCTACATATGGTGGCTGCGCCTCGTCAACAAGATCGTGTGGATGATCACATTAACGGGCCGGCGGATGATATATAAAGCTGTTCACAAATTAAGGTCCATTAGCGCAGCAGGATGTGTCAGCGTCGATTGAAATATGCGCTTGTCTGGCTTGCGGTTTTTTTGTTTTGACATCTTTCGTTCCTTCTGCTTCAACAGACTCTCTATCTCTTTCTCTCTCTCTCTCTCGCTCTCCTGCATCTGATTTGACTCAGTTTTCTCTCGATCTGCTTGTTTTTGCATTTTAATGGAAAGAATTTGTTTAGCATCCAGCTGGGGAGGAAGGTTGCCAACGAACCTTTTTTGATGGGTGAATTATGTGATTCTCACTGAACAGAAACTGAGGCAAATCGTTTGATTAATGATCCACACCATGGGTTTTAACAATATTGTGAGTGGTATTTGGCCCACTTGTGGTAATCTGTTGAACTGATGATCGTCAATGAATAAATGGCCATTAGAAGCCAACAGCATTTGTCAAAGAACTTTTTTATGTTTGTATATTGAATGACATTTGATTTGATAAAAATATATAATTGAATTTTCTTATAATATACATATGTGGCATAAGTTGCAATAGTGTATTGCACATACCTATAGAGCTAGTCCTCAGTGGTATACGATCAAAAAAATATATAAGAAAGATTGTAGGAAATGAATGCCAATCTCTGGATTCCTTACAAGTTTTGATTATACTTGAATAAAAAAAAAAAAAAAAAAAATACATGATATGATGAACAAAAGAGTGATTGATATCAATATACAAATGTGGATTCGCTATCAATTGTTATATATAATAGTATTTAGGGCACTCCAAATTCAAGCAAGACTGATCTGAACCAGCTATTTTCTCAGTTAAATATTCATAAAAGCTTGCATACATACATCTAATTATCCGTATTGTTTTCAATATATATAGAGCTCAGTTATAGCTCCTAAATTCATTCTTTTGAGCTCCCATATATCATTTAATGTGACGTGTTTTTTTTTTTAAGGAAAAGGCTTCCATATTTCTCTGAATCCCTTGCAATTAGCGACGTCACAGTAAATAGATCCTTATTAGGCGCTGGACATACAAGCAACCGTCAATTAATTAAACTATATCCTTCGATCTTTGTCATGGTCTCTTTTTTATAGGGTCACTGTTTTGGGCACTTGCTCACGCCCACAGCACGATCTAACGACCTGGTGACACTACTGCCTGTGAGCAGCGGGGTCAGCCGGATCAGCGCTGCTAAGCCCGGTCGGCTATCGATCAAGCGGATTACTTTCACGCTGGCTCATGCAGTCGAGTGCCTACCGTTCAGCTAGGCGCAAGTAGCTCGAGTGTCGAGCCTGTTTTCGGTTTCAAGTGCGGGGCAATATCTATTTCTTAAGACTTACATCAAATTGACTAATTTCGCTGCAGCAGCGCAGTCGGCTGCGCAGTAGCTGCATTTGAAATGCACCTACAAATTTTTACCTGTCACTCAGCCGACGGCATCTCCATCTCGCTCTCGTGTCTGGCATCTCGCTTGCACACGGCGTTTGTGTGAAGGCAACGCCTGCAAGTGACACTCGAAGAAAGGGAGTAGGCAGCAGCCAGACAGACAAACGGACGGACTGCCTTGCCTGCCCATTGATGAAATTGACTTTTTATGTTGTTGCCGTTGACTTCTCTTCGATTTGCGTGGCGCTGCTCTCGGTCACTGTCGCTGCTGCTGTCTCAGCCGATGTTGACGTCGGCATTGGCGTCGGCGTCAGCGTCAACTGAAACTGGATTTTTGGGATTAAGTTTTTGTTTACTTTGAGGCGTTTTTTAGTTTGTTTGCACGTCTCAAGGAAGTCGGTTCGTTGCGCTCGCGTTCCGCAACAGCAATCACAACAAATATAAATAAAATAAAATAAAATAAAAACAAAAGCAACAATTACTCAAATCTGTTAAGTGCTCGTAACTGGATTAATACGAAAATTTATTGCTTTATTAGCCGCATTAATCAAAAGGCTTACAACAAAGCCCATTAAATGCTTAATCCAAACGATCGATCCGCATAAAAAAATAATAATAAATGTAACCAAATTCAGCATTTCCAAGTCTGTTGCAATTAATTTTATATTTTTGCATTTCTGTGATACAATTTGAACTTGAATTCCGCGTTACCATAAATCAATCTTTAAACAAGCTGCCAAACAGAAAATCGCGCGGAAAACATAAATCAATAAATTATGGGAATTTTGCTAAGTGATGGCGATGTAAGTTTAGATTTTATATTTCATACCATTCACATGTTCCAACACACTCGCTTTACTTCCCAGCTATATATCATAATTTAATTAAACTGGTATTTAAATTCTTGAAATGTCTCTATACTTATACTAATTAATATAGCTAGTTAGAGAATCTAATAGGCCCAACTATGAACTGGATCTATTTAGACTAATTATTTTACGACTTCGCTAATCAATAGACTTAGATAAATGCAAATTGAATCATATATTTGTCCGATTGACACTCTGTCTACAAATCGTAAATTTGAGTCTGTTCTATTCAATCTCACTCAAATTTCGCTTCCCCATATTAGATTATATATCTCTAACATATCTCAAAATTTAAGTAATTACTAGTAAATTAAATGGAATTTTTCAATTATAAAAATGTTAAATTTCATATTTTTCGAATTTTAATAATTATTTAATTGCATTCATAAAAAAATTATTATTGTCTTTACTTTTCACTGTAGCTTTCTAATCGTAACAAAAATTAGTAGACATTTGGCGCACCTTTCGATGCATAAATAACATCGAACAAACGTTTACAGGAAAACTAAACTCTATAATATTCAGTTGACATCCGCTAGTTAGAGTCATGAGAGCGCAACGATCCATGAATGAGTCAAGTGTGTGTAGCTGAAGTCTGCGGGAAGGGGGTGTGGAGAAGTAACTGAAACAGGATCCACTTGGCATAGACCTGGCTGGCGCTGTCGTCCACCAAGCGAGCGCACCCGGTTTCAACTTAGCCTAAGCCGAGAGACTTATAAAAAACCACTTAAAGCGCCGCTTTAATCCTAAGTGTTCCCGAACCCCTCCTCGATGTTGTTGGCTTGTTTGTTTTTTTTTTTTTTTCTTCTGTTATTTTTTGTTCGGTTTTATTCATTCACTTGGCCGCCGCTCAAGTGGTTTTCTCTGTTTGTTTTTATTCCTTCATTTGCAGTGACAAATTATTAACGTTCTACTCATCGTCCTCATCAGCGTCGCGACCTGCTGATCCTCGATTTGTGGCTCATTTTTAGTAAATTGATTTTTTATTGCTCTTTATTTTAATTCTTTCCACCTTCATTCTTCTGCTTCTGCTTCTTCTCCATCTCCATCTCCATCTTCTTCTTCTTCTTGTTTTTCAGTTTTGTTTATGTGCTCGCATTTTAATACGCGCCTCTGCAGTCACTTCGAAGTGCCTGCGATCGCGCACTGATCCCATTCGGATCTCGATCCTGGCTATTCGAGGCTGCAACATGTTGACAATTTTTCGTGTGGTCGCCGCTCCTTTGATGAAGCACCGCCTCGAGTATCGGCAATGGACGGCGCTCTCTTTGATCGACTGATCTTCTAAAGGGAGCGACGTCATTATGCACGCGTGGTCAACTCTTTGATGACTCGAATTCTCGTGGTTCTTGTTGTTGCTGTTATGCTGTTCCCCTTACCTCAAATGCGTTTGTGGAACGCTGCACATTTCGTTGGCATTTCGAGAATTGTGTTAAGATGTGCGTCAATTGATCTTCTGGCTAATGGGGAAAAGTGTTGCAAACGGCTTTCTTTGCCCACGTTTAATTAGATGGAAATGATCAAAACGCTAATTAGAAACCGGCTGATCGATAAGCAGCTTTAATGTGGAATAGTTGCTAAATCATTTGCTTTATTCAGTTTATGTTCTCAAATAAAAACAAAAGTGCCGCCGGCTAAACAAAAGCTCTCCTCTCAGACAATATGCGCATAGTCAATTTTCCTGTATTGAGTAATATGTTACATCGAGTCCAATCGAGCTATTTGCTAAGAATTATTTAACATTTGCGTCTAAATTTTCAAAACTCTCAGGGCAACAGTTGTATTTGCGTTTGATTTGTGAAATCAGCAGAGATTAAAAGCGCAAATTGAAATTAAAAATTTCATACATCATCGCATTAATTTTCTGGGATAAGATAAAGACGTCAAATGTATTTTCGTAAATATATTTCATTAATATATATAAATACAACAAATACATGAAATTGGCGCCCTAATTGATTTTGATGTGAAAAACAGATTTCTATATTTATATGCCTTTTGGTTATTGTACTTTTTGTAAAGGAGAAAAAGCAACAACTACAAAAAAGACTATGCGGAAAATGTATTGAAACTCAGGCCATGGCACTTGAAGACATTTCATGTGGTGCAAAAATGCTGAATGATACATTTATTTGAAGTAAAAGGAACAGTAAAAAAAAAAAAAAAAAACTTTAATGCTTTCCAATAGTCAAAACAATTCTGGCAATTTCGTGGTGAAGAGTAAGATCGTTTTTGGCTTTGAGACGTAATTGAAATAAAATTATGATGGTTTGAAATGTGTTGTAAAGCTGAAAATATTACACAAAATTTAAGGATAGTCGAAATAGTATTAATATAGTAAATAATAAAGAAAGCCTGTTCACACTCTGGAAAATCAGAATAAATATATAACTTATGGTTATTAAATTACTAACTTATTGTAATGTCATGTTGACCATTAAGCCAATTAAAAAGTAAAAATCTCAATATTTCTGTAAGATATGGTAATTAATAGTAATTAGTTTCCAGTGCTAATTTACTTTAATATAGCTTACACTGCTTTGCTTAATTTGACCCTTAAAACATCTACACCTATATGATACAGACACACCTCAACAGGTTTTTGTGCCAGTAAAATTATGATTAATATTGTTGATAATGAATATAATGCATCCCATATAATAGTTATGACCGTCATTAAAAAAAGCTACGGCCAAGGCCCACGTACATATAGCATATATGTATATGTACATATATACAAAGAAAAAAGTGTGGAGCCTACGCAGGGCGAAAAGTTGAAACTCACTTGTGAGTGCTGCAAATGCACAAAGATACAAAGACGAGTCACAAAAGATGCAGCGCGCCATTCATTTAAGATGGGATGGAATGGAAGGGCACTGTTGGGAAAACGAGTTTTGAGAGGCAGAGAGAGGGTGAGAAAGAGAGAGAGATAGGGATAGATAGAGAGCACATGTGTGTGCATGCGAGTGTATGGTGAGGGAGCCCAGCAGCTCTCAAGAACTGCAGCAAGAGGCAGCAACCAAAATGGCTACGAGCAACGGGGTGCCGCCCAATGGCAGCTGCACCTGGGAAACCGAAAACAGAACTGAGCGAGGGAGTGGCATTGGGTTAGAGAAAAAGCCAGTTGGCCTGGCAGTAGATAGAGAGTGAGAGATAGGAATGAAGCGTGAGCCAAAGAGAGATAGAGAGACAGAGGTAGAGAGTGTATGTGTGTATGTTACTTTGATCTAATTAGTTGTCTTTTGTGGTCATCTCTTTTGCAGTCGACCTCGGATCAACAGTCAACGCGTGACTATCCGCAGTTGAGCGGCGACTACCACAACGTGCAGCTGCAGGTGGCCGCCGTCGCTGCCAGCTCCAAGATGTACCATAGCAGCAGCGCCGCTGCGGCTGCCGCCTACACTGATTTGGCTGCAGCTGGAGGAGCCGCCGGCGTCTCTGGCTACCATCACCAACAGGCTGTGAACGCGCCCGTATATGTGCCCTCCAATCGCCAATACAATCACGTAGCGGCTCACTTTGGTAGCGCTGCAGCGGCCCAGAACGCCTGGACCACGGATAGCTTTGGATCGGCGCATGCGCAGCTGCCGGCGCAATTCTACACGCAAAACGCCGCCGTTATGATGGCGCCCTGGCGAAGTGCCTACGATCCAACTGGCTTTCAGCGCTCCTCCCCTTACGAGAGCGCCATGGACTTTCAGTTTGGCGAGGGGCGCGAGTGCGTCAACTGCGGTGCCATCTCCACTCCCCTTTGGAGACGTGATGGCACCGGCCACTATCTCTGCAACGCTTGCGGTCTGTATCACAAGATGAACGGCATGAACCGGCCTTTGATAAAGCCCAGCAAGCGACTGGTGAGTGCAGTGAGTAGCCACAGCTCTATTGTCAGTGAATATCCATACTAATCCCTTCCCGACTCCAACAGACCGCAACACGTCGCCTCGGCCTTTGCTGCACCAACTGTGGCACTCGCACCACCACACTCTGGAGGCGCAACAACGACGGGGAGCCAGTGTGCAATGCCTGTGGGCTCTACTTCAAACTGCACGGCGTCAATCGGCCGCTGGCGATGCGCAAGGACGGCATTCAGACCCGCAAGCGGAAGCCGAAGAAAACTGGCAGTGGCTCCACAGCGGGTACTAGCTCGGGATCGGGCTCAACGACAGAGGCCATCAAGGAGTGCAAAGAGGAGCATGGTAAGCAAAGCAAGGCCATTAAATCACAACAAGGAGAATGAAATGACGTTCCTGATGAGAAAGCCATTGCTAAATACAATATTATTAATATTAAAATCGGAAATCTTGTCTGTTGTTACATTAGATATTGTACACTTATTATACTGACGTTCCCTTTCAAGTTTTTCTAACCTTAGCTTTGTTCACTTTCCCTGTACCTTGCAGATCTCAAGCCCACGCTTAGCCTGGAACGCCACGGCCTCAACAAGCTGCATACGGATTTGAAGAGCAGCAGCCTCATGGGCCAGCATCATAGCCAGCAGCCGCAGCAGCAGACGGTCCCGTCGCATCAGCAATGCTTTCCACACTATGCCCAGCAGCAACAGCAACAGCAGCAGCAGCAGCAACAGCAACAACAGCAGCAACAGCAACAACAACACCAGCATCAGCAGCTCAGCCACCAATCACAGTTAAGTGCCAGGCAGTTGCATGCAGCCAGCTCGCAGCTGTATACGCCCGGCAGCAGCTCCGCGGCCTCTGCGTATACGACGCACAGCAGCAATGCGCCGGACACGCCCACACTGAGCAACGGCACGCCCTCGCCGCACTACCAACACCACCATTTGGCGAGCAGCTCGCACGGCCACCACGCCACGGCAGCGCATCATCATCTGCACGCGGCAGCAGCTGCTGCGGCATATGGAGTGAAGACAGAGGCAAGTGCCACTAATTATGACTATGTGAACAATTGTTACTTTGGAGCCTCGTTTGGTGCCTTGGGCGGTGCTGCCTCGTCGGCAATGGCTGGTGGGGCGAGCGGCGATCTGGCCGGCTATCATCATCAGCACAATGTCATCCAGGCCGCCAAGCTGATGGCCACATCCTGAACGGAAGCGATCTCTGTGATCTCGTACCCACACAGCGCACAGCAGACACCATCGTTGGAGCTTCGTTGGAATCCATATTGAAAAGACTTTGAATTAGTTTTAAAAAAGTTGCAATTAGTTCTCTTATGTAATGCTTGTAAATAACTGCACGAAAGTTTTGTACAAATATTTGTTTATAGCTTCGTTCCGTTGCATTTAAGTACCCAAATAGCCTAAGGTTTAGCTACTACTATGTATTAATTGTAAAGTGTTTACATTATATCTCTTTCTCTTTCTCTAATTAGCATAAATTATCCATATAGAATAAAAAGCACATCCAATCATAGATCATTTAGCCATACGACTAGTATATTACCCATAAGTCCATGCATATTACCATTTAAATAAAAATTAACTTAAACATACATTCACTTTAGCGACTGCTCTTCTTTTCGGAGTTAATGGGTTAATGCTGAGTATATTTTATATTCGCTCAAAAGTATGCGTCACTTAAAATCGCAACATTTTGTGACCTCTTCAAGGTATGCAACAAAAATCAAGTGTGGTAAGTTTTATTTGATCGTAACTCTGGTTGAGGCGGACTGAATGATGGTAATAAAATCTTTGAATAGTAAATACCAAAAATACTAGCATTTTACCGAGTTCTTTTTATACAAACTACTTTACAAATCGTACTGATAAAACTTTGTGATTTATTTTTGGAAATTTGCAACATATAATGTTGTTTAATATATTAACTGATTTTATGTTATATATGTACGTTTCATATAACATTTAAAAATTGTATTTGGTTTACTTCTTAGTGTTAATTTAAAAACGTGCTTTCAACATTTTGTATATATCTGCATATTACCAATTATGTTTATAGGGAAATCCTATACAAGTCATTTAGAGAAGCAAAAAAGAGACAAAACCGCTTTACATTATATTTTATGAGGCTTTAATCGGTCAATGTCGCCTCTATAAGTCGGTGGTACTTCAGCTTACATTGCAGTAACATACATTGCATATAAATAACTAATTAAAATGGAATCAAGTGAAGCTATTGAACCCAAGGGGGCGCACAGCAGAAAACATGTGTTTTGACTAAGTGTATTTGGGTTTGTTTGGTTCGTCTGCAGTTATATGAGTAGGTCAATTTGGTATTGCAAAAATAAGGGAGCAACTCAAACAGTTACGTGAATATCTGTAGAGCTGTTAGCGGCTTTATAATAGAAATAGTCGAAACAGAAATATTTTGAACGAAAGTAAAATAATTGTAAATCAAAGTGTGCGAAAAATTAATTATTACATTCCATCCAAATAAATTAAATCTTAACTGTCAAATTAATTAATTAGAAAATGGAATTAAATAAAAATAAATAAAATATTCTAGTGTGCAAATATATAGATAAATAAAAGCTAAATTCATATGTATTGCTTTTTTTTTTTTTTTCTTTTTTTTATGTATAAGAAATACCAGGAATTTGTTTCTCGCCATAAAGGAAGCCAGACATATTTACATAAAGAAATATTATATAATAGCGGGCTCATATTTTTCTTGTTTATAAATTTTATGTCGGTACCCATCAGTCTGATGGGGCAGTCGGTAAGGAAGCTGCTTCAGTGCTATCAGCGATAACGCAACGGAGGCTGTACAAAACAATAAAAACTAAATTAATAAATAATAATTTTGTTGTTGCAAGAGTCGGCTAATTCGGTAATTTCCGCACGCGATAAAGCATTTGAAGAGCAGAAAAGAGATGCTGATATAATGGTGAATGTTTGGGAAAGAAAAAAGTATATAAAAACTGGCCTCTCTACTGTCGCAATCACAACCTTGCCAGGGGGTCTGGGTCTGCACATGCAACAATATAATAATAGTGGAAAAAAATGAGTTACACACGCACACACTGTGAGCATATTAATGTTTTTTTAAACGCCAACTTTTATCTTAAACATCGGCTAAGATAAAGCCAAATGATCGGGCACAATGTGCGCAATGCTAATGTAAGTGACTGCATAACAAAAGACTTGCAACCGGCCGCCGAGGCAATGAAGCACAGACAGTCAAGCGAGCTAAATCGCAATAAAGCCAACTCAACAGCCATGACAGTGAGGCCCCTTTGCTGCGCTGTATGCGTAATACCAGAAGTAGTCAACAGGTGAACAACTTTAGTGAAGCTGCCCCAGGGCGCTGAGGGGAGGGAAAGCCGGTGGTGGGGGCATCTCAGCGGGCTGGCCAGCGGTAGTCGGTGGCGCAATGGACAGAAAGAGAAAAACAAGTTGGTGGCGTATACGCAATAAACGAAAATACGATCCAAAACAAAATAAAAATCCAGATACCAGAGCAACAAATGGTTGATTAAACGCATATCAGGTTGAGGCTTAACTTAACTGCGGTACATTTATATTTGCGGATATCTGGAATGAATGAATATGTATTTAACATTGATGGAAATGTAAATACAAAATAATTATATAATTATTTTATTTTAATGTAATAATATATTTTTTTATAATATATGGGTATTGTATTTATTACCAAGATGGCTATAAAACCAGTCAACCAACTGCAGGGTATCACAATTATTGAGCGACATTTCTTGCCATTGTCTCTACTATCAGTGAAAGTGAAGGTAAGCGGGTGTAAGCGGCTGTAAGCGGGTGCAAGCGGGTGTAAACGGGTGTGTCTTGCAGCTCAAATGCGGTTTCAAGTTTTGGTTACCACTTTGATCGGCTGCTGCAGCGACGGGTTGCGGCATCTTTAGGACAAGTGCAAATGTAAACAAAAAGTATTCGAAAAGTGGTCGCGCACCCATACACTGACAACTAATGTCATGGTTTCATACAACATTTCATGTGGCTGCATGAGCAATTCGGTTTGAAACGTCGTCGACAACGGACGCGCACAACGGACAAATTTGTCATAACTCGACTACACGAGCTCCCCAATAAAGGAAGCTATTCAGACAAGGATATTTAGTGGTTAAGCATGTTTTTTTACACAGCCAGTTGGAGCTTATGTGCTATCATTTATCTAATACCAAGTGTAACAGCCTACACAAGGGAAATATTCAATGATAAACCGCCACTGCAGGAGCGACGTAAGTATGACGAAAATGCAATAAAGTAGTATCAATACTCGATTTAACAGTAGTCTCATAATATATTGATGCAATCCAAAAAAAAAAAAAAAAACAAACAAAGAAGAAATTAACACAAATCGTGAAATGTCGGAAGTGAACAAAAAAATCTTGTAATTATATATACATATATATTAAATATAATGCAGTAAACAAAAAAATATTTAGTAAAATAAAAATCACACAATAAACAATAAAAAAAGAATATGTAGAGATATAAAATATATTCACTAATAAAGTTTAAAAACTGCTGTGCATATTTTAAGTTTCCTTATTTGTTTTTATTGTTTATTTATTTTTTTATTTCATTTTTATTTTATTTATTTATTATTATTATTACTTTTTTTTTTTTTTTTTTTTTTTTTTTGTTCTACTAGTCTTGATATACGTCTCTTTATAAATTTATATTCATATAAAATATTAATAATATAACACATTTTTGATTAAGTACAAAGTATAAGAAATATACATTTATTTGTAATAAATAAAAATGTAATTCTTTTAAGTAAATAGTACGAGGATCTTACAACATTTTATAACATAAATAAAGTGAGTGTGGATTTCTATATTTTTTTACACAGCGCCGTGGCTACAAACGTGTAAACGATCCAGTCCCAATGAGAACAAATGTTTCCGCGAACTGTTCGAGGGCTGCTTCCCAGCTTTGGCTGCTGGAATACCAGAAATTGGAGTGAAAAGCTTTGAGCCACTGAACATTGATCAGGTATCCGTATCCAAGGGCAGCGGAAATCTGGTGCTATCCGGTGGCTTCCAGAATCTAGTCGTACGCGGACCCTCCAACGCGACAGTGCGAAGTGCCAGGTAACTAAATGCAAAGTGATATTTATATACAGATGCGTAATTTTATGTGTAATTCAATGCTTATGCTGATTAGCTTGGATCTAGCTCGACGTCAGTTGAATTTCGAGCTGGAACTGCCACGGCTGCGAATTCGAGCCAAATACAATCTGAAGGGCAACATACTATTGCTGCCTCTGGTTGGCAACGGCGATGTGGCCATGGCATTAAAGAATGTGCGTACAGCCGTCTATACGAAAATATCGCTGCGCAATGAAACCCAGACTGGCGATGAGATCATACACATCGATGAGATGAAAGTTAGCTTTCAGGTGGGCGCTATGCGTATTCACCTTAAGAATCTATTCAATGGCAATGAGATTTTGGCCGCTTCCATTAATGCATTTCTCAATCAAAACGGCAACGAAGTGATAGCAGAGCTGCGCCCTGATCTGGAGCTCGGATTAGCGGATATTTTCCATGGCTTGTGGAATAATGTCTTCTCAAAGATGCCCACCAAACTGTGGCTGCTCTAACAGCAGTTGCCGTGAATTGTGTTACAAATATAATATATATACTTAAATATGGATATTTATATATTTAATATTTATATTTAAATATATATATATTGTATTAAAATAATATATAATTTATTATTAAATTCAGTTTTGTTACTGCTTGTAGTTATATATGTTTTTATTACCTACCTATGATTAAATCTATACTTTATTTAAATATCAATTGAGCTGTTCACATTTTCTTGGAGGGCAGCAGATCATCGTAGCTAAAGGCATCGAACAATTTGTCAACGGATGCACGAAGAATATCCACCAATGCCTTGATCATCAGTGGACGCACTTCATCCGACAGCGATCGCCAGTTCTCGTTGAGAAAATCGTTCATGCGTTTGCCAAGTGCCTTGTCGCCATTGAAGAGATTGTCCAACTGCATGTGCACATCGGCGAGTTCGTATTTAACCTTTATGTCTTTGATCTTCAAATGGGTGGCGCCGTCCTTCTTATACTCCTCGCCAATCATCTCCGTGACCATGGTAATATTCGCTAGAAAATGTAATTTGATTAAAAGCTGCTCACATTACTCAGCTAGGCTAACATACACAGCTCAACTTTGCAGTTTCCATCTCCCAGCATTGGCATCATCATGATCTTGCCTTTTATGCTATATTGCGATTCCAGCTTTAATTTGGGAAAGGTAATCCCTAGCGCGAACTTCAACTGGCTGGGAACGATGGTCAGATTATGCAGAGTATGCTTCGATATGCCCGATATCTTCACATTTTTGTACACCGAATGCAAGTAAATGGCTCCGGAATCCTGATCCATTTTAATCTCGGGAACACGCAGTGGCTCCATAGGTGGTATATATAGTTCGGGTATACCGTCCATTAGACGTGACTCCAGCGATTCAAAGGATGAACGAGCACACGCATTCAAGTCCGGGGAGTCGCGATAGCAAACCTTGAGAAACTCAGCTGCATATGGTTATAATCACTCTGTAAGCAGTATGTGTAAATACTAAATACTTACGCAATTTACTCGACTTTCCTTTGGGCTTAGCCAGCGACTGGACTGCCAACCCCACCAGCAATAGGGTGATAAATATTTTACTTTCCATTTGTTGACTGCGTCGATTACTGTATGTGTACCTCTCACTGGAGTCGAGCGTGTTCTGTGGATTTTCAGCCACTGCTCCACTGCTTTTATAGCTGAGAACAACTGCCATAAGGTGACGCATTCAATTCTGCCAGACTGCAATTTTCCGTGACATTGCAATCCTAAGCAAATTTGCAAAGCCGCACCAACACAGATGTTTTCCAATTGAGTTGCTCTTATGTATTTATGAATAATGCTTAGCTTTAAATTATTTACCAGCAACTTCAATAACATAAAAAACATACATATGTATAAGAAAAATATATAAAACGATCAAATATTTTATATTCTTTGTTTCCCCAACTTCAATATATATCAAACAGTAATCTGTATTAATAATAAAATATGTACCAATAATAAACAGCTAGCTCTCTTCTGGGTAACTGCTGATATATACAAATCAAAACAGACTTTCAGCTTATAAGTTAACAAAAATTTCTGTGCGCCAAGTGAATAAATATAATTAATTTGAGAATATCTTATTTCATTCATAATAAAAACAAATGTAGAAGTAATGGGGTAAATATATGTATATATTTTCTTTTAACAAATATTATGAACCAAATACGACGTTTGAGTAAATATTTAACCCATAGATGGATGTAAAAAAAATAAAATAAACATAAAGCGCAAGATATACATAACATAATAAGAGACAAATTTAACGTTGCTTTACAAAAGCAATAATAATAAAAACATAAATGATCAAATTGTGATTATGTTAAAGCTCTCAAAACTGCATTGAACTTTCATGCAAAATAAAATAAAATACATAATATCAAGCAGTAATCTGGAAGACATTATAATTACAGGGTTTCTAGCTGTGTTCAATGTCCATTTCCTGCTCCATTCTGGAAAAAAATTAGCAAAAAAATTAGACGTCGGAAAATATAATAAAAAATTCAATTTACACACAATTGACTGATGCTCATCGCCTGGGAGATGATGTTATCGGTAGACAAACTATCGAAAGGATCCAAACTATGTGGTGTTTGAATATAAGCACAATCAATTTTCATCATATCCATAGCTTTATTCAGTTGAAATATGGGTGGCGAATGTATCGGAGACAACATTTCCAATTGCAATTGCAATAGCTCCTCATGAACTGCCTTTAGATTCTCCATGGCGTTCTGCAACTTTGTAATTTTTTGGAAGCGAAAATTCGTTGCATTTATGGTCATGTGTACATTTTCGATGCTTTCATTAGCGAGAAAGGCATTACGAGCTCGGGCAAATTCAATACCGATATTTTGCAGCTCTGTGGACGTTATAGCATCGGCAAAGATATACATTCTTTGAAAAGTCTTACTGCAAGGAAAAAGGAGTTGTTCAATGAACTTTTAAGCATAATTATAAAAATATTTGTCTGCTTACATATTGTAAATATCAGTTTTAAAAATCTTGTTATAAATGTCTTCACTCGCCATAATTGCATCTTTCCGTGCGATACGCAATACGGATTCATAATGATGAATGATGGTCTCGATATATTTGACGATTTTACTATGTTTTCCAACAACACTCATCAGTTTGGATTGCCATTCTTGGTTATTGCCCTACAAGAGTAAGATTAAGATTTTTAAAAGTTATTGAAAAGTCAATATCTTGTTCTTGCTTTTTATTACCAATTGAAATTTGTTCTGTTCTTTTGCAGCAGTTATTAGGGCATGAAACTGCTCAATAGCACCACACCACTTATCCTTTTCTCTTTCTAAAGCTTTAATCATGGGCTGACACTCGAGAATGTCGTGCTCCAGAGAGAGCGCATACTCCTTATATCCACAAAGTAGCATTTTAGCGAGTGCTTGCTCTGTACTAAGCATATAATGCATATCCAATATCATGCGTCTAGCACGCCACTTTTCTAATTTGATATCACGTTGATTAAAGAAATGCTTTAGCCCATTGGGAATATTTGGCTCGGGTGGCTTAAATGTTGGCTTTTCCATTACATTAAAGATGTAGAGCATAACTGGTGGATTCCGAGATTCCTCACTACTATCTCGCCACTCGTCTACATAGAGATCAATGGGTTTGGTTTCTGCAGTCACACGCTTGTGTGGATGACCCGTAGGTAGCACATAATAAAACGTACTCATGTCCAATTTTGTGTCGCGTGCAATTAGCTCTACCAATTCCTGCAGCTTCATGTCGGGCATCAATTCGTATTGCAGGAGCTTGTAGATGCTCGCAACAAAAACAGTCAGTACTTTCATCTGCAGCATTCGATCGACCTGAGTAAATATTGCAGGTCCTGCAACTCCATCTTGTACTTCATCAGTTGCTGTCAGGGCGCCACGTCTTGAATGATCGTTGTCGAGTGCCAGGCGCAGCCACTTAATAAATTTCGCCAACCACGGTTGGCTCAAATGGTGTCCAATGGGTATATCGTTATGAAAGAAAAAGCGATTCGGATTCTCAAAATCTTCTGTTATGGCAATACAGTCGCGATTCTTTTTCTTAATATTGATATGAATATTGACAGCAGTTTGGTGGGGTATGAAGGGCAACACACCAGTTGCCACCTCGTAGGCAATCACGCCCATTGACCAGTAATCCACCGTCTCCTTGTACTTGCCAGTGTCTACCACCTCGGGTGCGTAATAATGCCTAGTGCCAACGACGCTTTGCTGAGTCGTTTTCTCCGGAGAATCGCGCGCCAGACCAAAATCAGTTAGTTTGAACATTTTGCGACCATTGCCCGTATGGTGTATCACAATATTATCTGGCTTTAGGTCGCGGTGGCAGATTTTGCAGTTGGTGTGCAAGAAGTCAATGGCTTGTCGAAGAGAAAATAATATCTCGCGCACTTCAAATTCCGACAGTCCTAAAAAAATAAAAAAATAAAAACAATATAGTACCAAAAAAGTACCAAAATAATAATAAAATTATTTTTCAATAGTAGAAGCGAAATATACAGTTTAATCGCAGTTTCAGCTGTTATTAAATGGATTTTCGTTGTTATTGAATCATAAATATCCGTTCTCAGAATCATAAATATCCGTTATCAGATTCAAAATCAAAAACAAACATCTTTAGGTGGTATCTTAATTGAAAATTGAAGACAACAGAAAAGAAATTGGAGTTTACTAAATGTCTCTGCTCACCGTTTGCATTTTGTGGTTTTTCCAAAAGTTTTCGTACATCTCCCCCATTGCAATACTCGAGTACTATAACGGGCAACCTCCAGACGTGATTGCGATTTAAGTACTCAATTAACGCCTTCGAATCATTGCTCAGTTCAATGCCAGCTACAATGAAAGCCTTTTTGAATTTGCGCGACCATTCAAACTCTTGCAGCCAGCGATTTTTCATAGTTTCCTGCTGATCAACGGTTATTTTGTCTTGTATGTCATGCTTGATGTGCTTGGTGGCTGTTTTAAGATAAACAAAATATTCTTGTGAATGTGTGTGAGACAGCAAAGCAGTTTCCTTTTTTTCATTCATAGTATTTCGAGTAACGATCTCTTTACTTATCAGTTCACGCACACTTAGAAACAATTCAATGTAAACAAACAAACTCTTGAATCAGCAATTTCTAGGAATCGACTTGCACTCCATGTATGTATGTTTACATATATGCATGCGTGTTTGTATGGGTGTTAGGGTATCCATATATAGTTATATATGTATGTATGCAAAAGTATACTATATAAATATTTTACGAAGCACGTACTGATATATTAATTGCATACCTATTTCCTGGTTTGTTTTGCGGTTTTTCCAATGCTTCACTTCGCCGAAGCCCCCTTGCCCAAGATGGCCCTTTAGCTCCCAATCACCAACACGCAACGTATTAGGCCGCATTCTAATACTTTTTTATATAAAACTTCTTCAAAATTTCAAGATATTTCCGAAATGTATATTAATAGCGGCAGACCATCTCAACAGGTTAACATCGATATGTGCCGCGATTAAGACTAAAATTCTTTGCAATAGGCTTTCATCGATTCCTCTAGAGAGGAGTGATATTCGATATTGAAGTGATCTAATATCCGCGACAAAATTTATTGAAATGTCTACATAAAAATTAAATAACAAGAAATATATATATATTTATTTATCACTTGATGTATAAAATTTAAATTTATTTAATAATCTAATATAATTTAATAAAGATTAAAACATTATGATGATAGAATAGATAAAGAAACATTCGTGTAAGTGCTACCACTGTGGTTAGTGGTGCCACTCATGTGCGATGATTCATTCACATGTTGTTGCACATCTCTAAAAAGCAAGCAAACAGGTTGTAAACAACAAGCATTTGAATTTTCCTAAATACTAATTTATGAATAAGAGCTACCCTTTAAAGAACGTGTATGTGTAAAAATGCGTTTCCACATGAACGGCAGCAGCGACGAGAGTGATATTGTTACTGCGACAGCCAGTGCTGACCACGTTCGTAAGTTTGTATTTGGAGGCGGCACCGATGCATCCGCTGATCGCTTGGAAATCAAAATACCTGAAGTAAATTTAACAAAATGGTTACAATGAAGCCAAAAATTAATCCAGTAAATCACTGTTGTAAATTTAGATTCTACAGGGTGCTTACTCATTCTATACCTGGCCTTGTGCTCCGATTCTCGCCCATTTTTTGTGGGAGCGACGGCAAACTCTTGTCTGCAAGCGAATTCTCGAACTGGGCGCTGGAACTGCGCTACCCGGTATAGTTGCCGCCAAATGCGGAGCCCAAGTGGTGCTCAGTGACAATTGCATTCTACCCAAATCCTTAGCACATATACAAAAGTCCTGCCTGGCCAATCAGTTGCAACCAGGTGTGGACATCGATGTCGTCGGCCTCAGTTGGGGGCTGTTACTGAACAGCGTGTTTCGGCTGCCTGTTTTGGACTTAATCATAGCTGCCGATTGCTTCTATGATCCCAGCGTTTTCGAGGACATAATTGTTACGGTGGCGTTCCTGTTGGAACGAAATCGTGGTGCTAAATTCATATTCACCTATCAAGAAAGAAGCGCTGATTGGTGCATCGAGGCGCTGCTTAAGAAATGGAAACTACATGCGTCGAGCATCAATATGGATGAGATTGGAAAGCAGTCCGGTGTTGATTTGCTTGAATTTATGGGTGGACATACAATACATCTGCTGGAAATAACGTTAAATGCTCCGCAGTAATAAAGAAGTAAAACCAGAAAATGAGCTAGAAGTTCTTCATATTATTCTTTACAGTTATACTTAACAGAGCTGCTCCTCCTTTTAGCAGAGCCCTGTTGTAAGTAAATGCGGCAATGCCATTCACACTGAATGCCCATTAGTATTTCACAGACAGCGAGCGTCGCTGCCGCCGTTTAAAAGTCGTGCACAGTTTTGTTATTTATTTTCAAGACGAATAATTATTTATATTATTTTCTAAAATAGTGGCGTAAAGCAAAATTAAATTGGTTAGTATAAAGTATTGTTGTTACGGCACCAGCTTGGAATTTCGTTTTCGCATTGTGTCGCACAAAGCCGTGTGTCAGTGTCAGTGGCAATTTTTGTGTGCGTGTGTGGGCTTGTATGAGTATGTGCCTGTGTATTGGCTTGCCTTCTATGCGCCTGTGAAAAATCGAAGTTATTGCATTACGTTGCGCCAGCTGCCCAGCTGTGTGCGCCCTATGGGATTTTGTTTTATTTAATGGTGAGTGCTGCAATGGAATTTAATAAGACGCATATAAAAGCAGCTTTGTTGGTATTTTGTTGCTTCTGTGGGCGTTAATTGTCGCTTGTGTAGGGCAGTATAATGGACGCTACTTTAAATTAATAAAACTAAATTTAATTATATGTAAGAAGAAACGGTAAACGACGGCATTTTGCGACGCATGACGCTCTTTGAGAAACATTTGCTGTTATGATTGATCCGTTAATTCGAAATCGCGAGAGAAGCGTCACACTCACTAAATGATTTCAATAAGAGTGGAGTGCGAAACAAAAGAAATACAAAGCTGAGCTGTGTTCGCCGAAAGGGGTAATTGACATAAACAACCGTTCATTTTTAATGCGTTGATCAGTCCTTAAACTGTATTAATATTATTAAGTAGCATTGATATGGTAGTGTGACCAAGCCATACATACACATGTATGTGTATATTTTAGTTGTATGTATCTTCAAGCAGTGTTTTTCAAACATTTCTACTGCATCCTAATCAATAAATTAAACATACTTAAAATTAATTTACTCAAATATAATTATCCGTAATACAAACCCAAAGAGGAAGGTATTTAGTTGACGCACGACGCTTTTTAAGAAACATATGATTGATCCGTTAATTCGAAAACGCGAGGGAATAAGAGAGCGTCGCACTCACCAATCGCTTTTCGTAAGAATAGAGCGCCAAATGAGAAAGAGTGAGCCGACTCAATGTAAACGATATTCACGACCAGTAAATACTCTTTGGTATCTACAGTTGCGTGTCTGTGCATCTAAAGGCTTTGTTTACTGAGGGAAGAAATGGTTATTTACATGTCTGATTTATGAAATGTCGCGCTGCTGTTTGCTTGTTTGTAACTGTATGAGTGTATGAGTTCATCATGGGCGCGTACCCAGTGCTCAATCCTTGCGATTTTTAAAAATAAATGTGTTTATGCCATAAGAATAGAACTTAGCATTAATGAAGTCAAATTCTAAATATGGCCATGCGACCTATTTAATTTTGTCGCTTCTCCAAGTAGTGCCTTCCAAGCGTATCGGCTGAATTTCTGGCTAAGCATTTCATCCACAATTAGGCGCAATTTGAAAGCATTAACTGTGATTCCCATCATCATCAGAAAGTTCTGCTCGATTGAGTTAGTTTTGCTTTTGATTTTCAATTTCATGTATCAACATAAACTTTTCAACCATTTTTTAATATCAATTGATTATTTCACTTTCAGCTAGTTGCTTGTTCGTTGAGGTAAACCCATAACCAAGTCACGGATTGCAACCGTACATAGACAAATACATTGAAATGGCCGAGGATACCGAATACAAAAAACTTCCTATTGAGGAGAGATGCGTTCACAAGCTGTGGAAGGCGCGTGTCGATGGTTACGAGGAGGCTGCTAAAATTTTTCGTGAACTGGACGACGAGAAGTCACCGGAATGGTCAAAATATGCGGGTCTCATAAAGAAAATGGTTGTTGACTCCAATGCTCTTGCCCAGGAGAAGGGCTTGGAGGCAGCTCTCATATTTGTAGAAAATAGCAGCCTTGCTGGTCGCACTGTTGGCGATGTAATGTCTGGAATTGTTCAGAAATGTATTGCCGCGCCCAAGACCAAGACCAAGGAACTCGCTGTGCAGGTCACACTTATGTATGTGGAGATCGAAAAGCACGAGGCAGTCGTAGAGGAACTCG
The DNA here is from genome assembly GCF_054131065.1 of Drosophila arizonae. NCBI lineage: Eukaryota > Metazoa > Arthropoda > Insecta > Diptera > Drosophilidae > Drosophila > Drosophila arizonae. The sequence goes on along the minus strand of NC_142922.1, from coordinate 14,425,666 downwards.
TTAAGGGCATGGACCACAAAAATCCTAAAATTGTGGCCGCCTGCGTAGCAGCAACAACACAAGCAATGCGAGAATTCGGCTCCAAGGTAATTGGTGTTAAGCAATTCATCAAGAAGTTAGCTCCCCTCATGGCCGATCGCGACAAGGCAGTGCGTGATGAAACCAAACAGCTAGCCGTTGAGAGCTATCGCTGGATTGGAGCTGTCATGAAGACACATATTTCTTCTTTGCCACAAGTAACCGTTAAAGAATTGGAGGACGAGTTCGACAAATTAAAGGGTGATCGTGCTGAGCCAACCAGGTAATTAAATAAAATTTAGGTCTATTGTCCATAAATAAATTATATTTATTTGCAGATACCTTAAATCGCAACAGGAGAAACAGGCTAAGATTGCTGACGAAGCCGCAGCCGGCGGCGAGGATGCGTACGATGGTAAAAAAGCAGCTTAGCATATATATTATTAAGTTTACTATAATGACCTATAAATAGACAATATATCACCTCCCAGCCGAAAATCAATCAAGAAATATCGTAAGCAAGTACGCAAAGAAAGGTCTATTTTTTGCTCTCCGAAGTGTGCATACCGGTCCCTGCTAGGTATATTTCCCTTTCACAATATTTAGAGTTATTACACATCGTAGGTCGCTGAGTAATTATCTTTGGTGGTTTATTACTTTTCCAAATTCAACTATACTTATTTACTTTTTTACATCTATTTCACATTAATCTTATTTCTGATGTCTTATCAATATAAATAAACAAACGAATCATCTACCAGATTAAATATAATTGTAACTTGCAAAGAAGATAACAAATACCCTATTTGCTTTTAAATATAATCTCAAAATTCTAGCAAGTATTAGAATCATTTTAAATTATTTGATTTCGCCTAATTTATCGACCTGTGTCGGAAAAATATTTTTTGTTTAAAAATTAATACCTTTTGTAAAAGCAAATTAAAAACATATTTTTAATAAGTTTTTAAGTATATAAAAGAAATTTTATTACAATTTATATGGGGCAGTAGAGAATTTTTTATCGAAGGCGACAAAGAAAAACCCGACGAATAAACATTAATTTCCTTTTTAAAATTACATATTAAGTATTATATAGAAATCTATATATATAAATATATATATATATAAATGATTTTTCACTCTTGTTTTGTGCAGATGAAGAGGGCGAAGCTGGCGCTGAGGATGTAGATCCAATGGATCTTATAGATCCCGTCGACATATTGTCTAAAATGCCTAAAGATTTTTACGACAAGCTCGACGAGAAGAAATGGACTTTGCGTAAAGAATCTTTGGATGCATTAGAAAAGCTGCTCACGGAAAATCCAAAGTTGGAAGCTGGTGAATATGGCGCCCTGGTCAGCGCATTGAAAAAAGTTATTACTAAGGACTCAAATGTGGTACTTGTGGCCTTAGCTGGCAAATGTCTAGCCATGCTGGCCAAAGGTCTTTCCAAGCGATTCTCCACTTATGCAACGGTGAGTAAAACCTATTGATGATACGTCCTTGCTCTACTTCTCATTTTCTTTAAGGCTTGCGTGCCAGCGCTGCTGGAGAAGTTCAAAGAGAAGAAACCCAATGTGGTAAACGCACTGCGTGAGGCTATGGACGCGATTTATTCATCGACAACGCTAGAGGCACAGCAAGAGCACATCGTAGAAGCGCTGACCAACAAGAATCCCAGCGTCAAGTCTGAGACTGCATTGTTCTTGGCACGTGCACTGTGTCGCACCCAGCCGACAGCATTAAATAAGAAACTTATCAAGCTGTTGACCACTTCTTTGGTCAAAACGTTGAACGAATCCGACCCCACGGTGCGCGACAGCAGTGCTGAGGCACTGGGTACTCTGATGAAATTGGTGAGCGAAAAGACACTTGCGCCACTGCTTCTCGATGTGGATGCGCTCAAGATGGTAAAAATCAAGGAGTGCCACGATAAGGCCGAGATTAAAATTAAAGTAGCCGCACCCAAAAAAGAAGCTCGTCCGGCCACAGCGCCGACCACTAAGGCTGCAGCCGTTGTATCCAAGCCGACCGGCGGCAGCACAGAGCCCAAGGCAGTTACGCGACCCGCCACATCAGGTGCTCGAAAGACACTGAAAAAACCAGGAACAGGAGCGACAGGCGGAGCGCCCGCAGCAACGAACAAAACAGCCAGCAGCAAAGCCACAGTTTCAGAACGTGAACTGACGCCTGAAGAAATACAGGAAAAAGCTGATGCGCTGCTGTCAGCTGATATCTTAAACGGATTGGTCGACAGCAACTGGAAAACCCGTTTAGCGGCTATGGAACAGCTACTATCGCAAATTCCCAGCTATGATGCCCAACAGCCAGGACTATCTCAAACTTTAGTTCGAACTATTAGCGGTCGCAAACCTGGGCTCAAGGAGATGAACTTCCAGGTGCTCAAGCTTAAGTTGGACGCTATTCGATGTGTGGCTGAAAACTTTCCACTAACAGCTGTCACGGTAGACCATGTGGTTAATGAAATAACAGAAAAACTGGCTGATGCAAAGAACGGTGGCGCTGCCTCCGATGCTTTAAGCGCTTTATCCGAAGCAACCAAATTGGAGCATGTCGTTAGTAAAGTGTTGAGCTTTGCCCTTGACCAAAAGTCACCCAAAGTACAGGCGGAGGCCTTTAACTGGATTAACAAGGCCATCGTGGAATTTGGTTTTAAGGTACAGCCCAAAATACTCATCGAAGATGTGCGTAAGGGTGTACAGAGCACCAATCCAACAGTTCGCGGAGCCGCTATCCAGCTGGTGGGCACCATGACAATGTACATGGGCAACGCAGTGATGCTGTTCTTCGACGGGGAAAAGCCAGCGCTAAAATCTCAAATTCAAGCCGAGTTCAATAAGAATCTGGGCGAAAAGCCGCCCAGGCCTGTGCGTGGTGTTTCCAGTAGCGCCAATTTGGAAGATGCTAATGACGATGATGAGGGCAACGGCAGAGCGTCACCGGAACCCATGAATTTGGCCGATCTGCTGCCACGTGTTGACATATCCAGCCAAATTACCGAATCGCTGCTAAAGGAAATGTCCGACAAAGATTGGAAAACGCGAAATGAGGGCCTCACCAAGCTGCAGGTAATCATTAGTGAAGCCAAGTTGATTAAGCCAACCATTGGTGACTTGGCGCCAGCTCTCGCACATCGTCTCCTCGACTCTAATGCGAAAATAGCTCAAACGGCGCTATCAATCTGCGAGCAGCTTTCGACAGCGATGGGAGCCGGTTGTCGGAGTCATGTGCGCGTCCTTTTTCCTGGCTTTCTACATGCGCTTGGCGACAATAAAAGTTTTGTTCGTGCGGCTGGTCTTAACTGTATGAATAGTTTTGGTGAACAAGGCGGCTACAAAGAGTTTTTCGAGAACGAAATGATTGCCGATGCCCTTAAAAGTGGTTCGCCGTTGCTGAAGGCTGAGTTATGGGCATGGTTGGCTGAAAAGATGCCACTTCTGCCGCCCAAATCGATATCCAAGGAGGAGCTGACCTCAATGGTTCCACATTTGTATGCCCACATATGTGATCGCAATGCAGAAGTACGCAAGAACGCAAACGAAGCTGTGCTGGCCGTCATGATTCATCTGGGTTATGAGGCGATGGCACGCGCCCTGGACAAACAAAAACCTGCATCAAAGAAGGACATCTCGGCTGCCCTAGAGAAAGCTCGACCGAATTTACCCGTCAAGCCGCTCCCGAAAGGCAAACAGCAAGCGCCCATACCAGAAGAAACCAAAAAGGTGGTGCGCAGTGGTGGTGGTGGTGCCGCTGCCCAAAAACAAATTGCAACCAAAGCAGCCAATGCCGCTGGCGATAAAGCAACAACGACAGCAGCTTCCCGCAAAAAGGAGGAGGATGTCGATACGTCGCCGCTGCTGGCAGTGAACAATATGAAAAACCAGCGGCTAATCGATGAGCAGAAAATGCGTGTTCTCAAATGGACATTCACTACACCACGTGAAGAGTTTACGGATCTGCTTCGCGATCAGATGACCACAGCCAATGTAAACAAGGCATTGATGGCCAACATGTTTCACGACGACTTTCGGTATGTTAGCTCGGACCACGTCCTTATTCCAAATCTAAGTCCTACCGATCAGACCCCGAGTTCAATCGTAACGGAAAACAAAAGTTAATTTACATTAAATCAAGTACGCAAAATAAGACAACCCAACAATTTTAAATTACCATTTCGGAGTCAAAATTCTCTGTTGCGTGCATCCCAATTTTAACAATATATCTTGTGCTACTTTTATATGTCAATACTTTTCTTACTGCAATTTAAATTTTAAATGATTATGGTGGTACAACATGCACAATAAAATATCATATCTTCAAACAGTTGTGCAATAATATATTATTATAAATATTGTAGCTTCTATTAGTCTCAAAAAATAATTGAATTGAAAACTTAACGTTGAATGGAATAACTAAATTTAAAAATCAATATCCATAATTATGAACTTTATAAAAATACTGTATTATTATTACTTATATTGCTAATTGAAAAATATTTGTTCATTGCAGTTATCACTTGAAAGTTATTGAACAGTTGAGCGAGGACTTGCCAAATAATAGGAAAGCGTTGATTTGCAATCTTGATTTAATTCTCAAGTGGTTAACGTTACGCTTCTATGATACGAACCCTTCTGTGCTCATTAAGGGTCTCGAGTATCTAGCACAAGTGTTCCAGATGCTGGTCGAAATGGAGTATATGATGGCTGAAAATGAGGGCAGCAGCTTTGTGCCTCATCTGCTATTGAAGGTGAGCGTATTTATATTGCAGTATGTGACAACATTCCAATTTCTAACTTGTCATATATCTTCACAGATCGGTGACCCAAAGGACGCTGTTCGAAACGGAGTGCGTCGTGTGCTTCGACAAATAAACCTGTTATATCCCTTTACCAAGGTTTTCTCGTATGTGATGGAAGGACTTAAGTCGAAAAATGCACGTCAGCGCACCGAATGCCTTGACGAGTTAACCTTCCTCATCGAGAACTATGGACTAGGAATTTGTCAGCCGTCGCAGCAGGTGGCGCTGAAGGAAATAGCGCGCCAAATTTCTGATCGTGACAATTCAGTACGCAATGCGGCGCTTAACTGCATTGTAATGGCATATTTCCTAGCGGGCGAAAAAATTTACAAACTGATTGGTCAGCTCAATGAGAAGGATCTCTCAATGCTTGACGAGCGTATCAAGCGAGCCAAAAAGACAAGAAAACCAGCTGTACCAGCAGAGATGCCGCCTGGTCTGAAGCCACCAACGCAGGTAGTGCAGCAAGACAGCATAGAGATTGAGGATGCTGTAGGCAATGGCTGTGACGAGCTGCCGCCACCCGAAGAGGAGGGGTAAGTCAGCATATTAAGAGGGGCAAAGAAACAGCAATCAAGCACTTACTAAAACGCAGCTAGTACATATTGTTTACAGCTTTCCAGGAATGGGAATTCTAAATTGGAGTATATCAAAATTCTTTTTGCTAATAAAGCGTGTCTATCAAAAGCTTTTTATTTCCATTCAATGAGGACAGTTAACCATGCATAAATTATAGCGAAAGATTTTATGAAATCTAAATTAATTTTGGAACGTATAAATCCCAAATTCAATATCCCAAATTAATAATTAATAAATATAAAATTAATAGGTGATGAAACATATCTTTTAATTTGAAACAGTTTTGATGTCTGTAATTGGAAAATGTAGGATGTAAATTTAAGGATGGCAAATATTGCTCTTTCGTTTGATATTTTCCAATTTCCATTCCTGGCTATTCTTTTTATAATCCATTTTATGTTCACTTTTTTTTATTTGTATGATTTTGCTTATTTTCTTTTCCATTAATTTTGCGAGCTAGCCGCCAGCAGCCAGAGTTTAATGAGTGTGGTCAAAGCAACAGGTTGGCGGAGCGGAGTGCCACAAGCGCTAAAACCATCTTACATTCGCTGCATCGACAGGCGTAAAGTGGCGTTTCTTTCTATATGTCTATTTATATATGTATAAAATTCACCGTTTGTTTTGCTTTACACGTTGTTTTGTTTATTGTGTTATTTTGTGGGATTGTGCTCTGTTCATTTTGCTCAGTTACATTTGCTTTTGTTGTATCGATGTTTCAAACTAGTATTCCATTTGCACTCATATTATTATATACAATATCTGTTCAAGTATTGTTTGTGCTGGGCAGATAAATGTCCGAAAAATTTAAAGCTAAATCTAAATTATTTTTTACTCCACACAGTACATTTGATCAAGCACCGTCTGCACAAGTGCAACAGCTGCAACAGCAATTGCAACTACATCAGCAGCAGGTTGCACAACAGAGGACAACTGGTCCATTCGGGTTGGATCCCCAGGTGATGGCCGAAATCGAGAAAGATTGGGTGCGTGTTGATCAAATGGTATTCAAGGAGCTACCTACAGTGGACATATCGCTGCTTTACGAGCCAATTAAAGTTATTCCTACACGCGACGGTTTCCAGTATCCACAGGAGAAATTCGATCGACTCATTGCGCGCTCGCGTCACATACAACAAAATTTAACCACATCGCCGCAGTCGAATCCCACTATGTCTAGCGGCATTTCCCCCTATCGCAGTCCCCTGCGAATGCAGCCACACTTAACAAGCCAAACCCATTTGGAAAGCAATATACCCAAGTAAGATTTAAATTAGTTCGCTTCAGGAATCTTCACTAATATTTTGTTACATTCAGTCTGGCCGAAATGCTGCCCAAGCACGACCCGAAGTTAGTGAAAATTATAAAAGCAGTCAGCAGCACGGACACGCTTGAGGCCCGTGCAGCCATAAATGAGCTAACTGAGATTATTGAGGCTCCCGAAAAACAGGCCGTACTGCGCGATTACGAGGAAATATTTATACAAAATGTGCTGGCACAGTTGAAGGTGAGACGTTTTCTCGCTTTAACTAAATAGTCAAAATTTTAAACATGTCTTACTCTTCTTATGTCTATAGAATCTCTCGCAGATGCCTATAGCACAGGCTCAGGTTGTGTATCAACCGCTGCTGTCCATTTTGTACACTTTCTTCAATGCTAACATTCTCGGCAAAACTCTAAGTATTGCCTGTATTAAGAATCTGATGTCTGCACTGCTCCATTTGCTGGCTGATCAAAAACTAAACAGCGGAGATGATTGTCAATACAACAAGGTCATCAATGGTATTTGTCTTAAAGTGCTAGACAAAGTCAACTTTACAAATATCTATTGGTATGTAAAACATGACACTAAAATAAAACAAATAAATATATTTTTTTACCAATTTCCTGCAGCGCCTTAATACGTTTGTTGAGGGAGACCTGCCCCGTAGCAGGTTTGCCCAAATTCACCGATTTGCTGATGAAATGCATCTGGCGTAATATTAAAATGCTACCGGAACGAACCAATGAGCTCAACTATGATGCAGTCATCTTGGAAGTTCATGAATTTATGCTGGCACTGCCTAGCACCTGGTGGCAAAATCGTCCATCGGATACGCCGCTGCGCACCGTAAAGACGATCATACACAACATGGCCAAGGTGAAGGGCAACGGCATATTACAGCATCTGAATCAGATACCTACACATTCAGAGTTGCACACGTACTTGATACGTATATTAAAGGTATACACTTGAATAGCTATATAATAGAAAAGTTTTTATTGAAAATGTTTTATTTAGAATTTCCAAAAAGATGGCACAGTGTCGGGTGGTGCTGGTGTTTCGCCGCAGCGTCAACAGTACCATTCTAAGGATGTTGATGGAAAGCGCATATCGCATCAGACCCACGATACAGTATCGCAAATTTTCAAGCTGATCTCAGACAAGGATACCAAGCAACAAGGTCTGCAGAAGCTTTATGACTTTAAGGTACGTGCGGATATGCGCTTGGCCAGAATTCATACTAACTTTACTTTTGAACTGCAGCAGCAAAATCCTGACATTGATCTGAGCACTTTTTTGCAAGGGGCCAGCGTCACTTTTCACAGGTACATTGAGGAAGGGCTGGCTGAAATTGAACGCAATCAGAATGCGGGCACACAAGCGCCTGATAATCGTACAGGTGAGTTGAAAATCCACAAATAACACACGACAAAATCCTTATCTTAACCACTCGCACCTCTTTACTAACATAAATAAATTCGATCAATCGGCAGCTTCTACTCGTTCTTATCTCACAGATGTCAACTATCAGAATGCATCGCATGATCCGGACTATTGGATGGCCCGTTTGCAGAACTTGATGTCCACGCGTCAAAACGGCGACAATGGCTCCAATATGCTTGACAATCGGGTAGCCGATGAGAATCTTTGCTTGAACTCGATGAACTCACAGAAAGTGTCATTAATCAGACAGGAGGTTGGTGTCACAAAAACTCCCTAACCCCATTTCCCATGTAAAATCTTGTGGCATATATATCATGCATTCTATTTCCTTTCCAGAAACCTGAATTGTCGCCCAATCGTCTTCAGCATATACAGGCCAAACTGGCGCAGATTAAAAAGGAGAATCACGCCCAATAAGTGTGAAGGAGAGACCCGTCATACTCTTTAGTTAGCAGTTTATAGCTGTTCTGCTATGGATCATATACATTTATATTACATATTATTGCCGATCAGCAACGAGATAAGCTGTCTAGCACGTACTGCGTCAGCTTTCACCACATTAACAATTTATTATTTAACATAAATATGTATGCTTATAGATTCTCGGTATAATCACAAAGTTTAGTAACAATTCAAAGCGAAACTTAAGTCAAGTTAACAACAGCTACTACAGTAACAATAACAGCATACTACACTAAGCCTACTACAATTATTTACTACTAATATGTATTGCAAAAGCAAATTATCTATGTATTAGCACTGAGTTATGTATTTGATATATGTATTCGAATTTCGATTGCCTGAGTTGAGATTACAATTTTAATATGTTCCATTTGTCGTTCGTTAAGTTAGTTCCTTGCATATTTTACGATCATTCTATAAAAATGCGTTAAAATTTAAAGTTAAATCAATTACCACATGTTATGTATTAATAAAAGAGAACTGGTTTTTCCTCCAAAATATTATGTTTCCTCCAAATAATTATGTATAAGCCTTGTTATGCAGCTCCCGGCTAAAATAGGCCAACAAAGGCAGAAACGCTCAGTGCGAGTTAAATAACTAATTTTTAAACATTGAAAATGTACTGCACGCAAGCTTGTAATATGATGATGAATAATCTACTATGCTGCAGTTACGTTTTGCCTTAATTATTTAGATTAAGCCCTGTCCAGTTTAACATTCACACACCTTCATATTCACGAATTTTTTGTAACATGCCCATTATTTATGCAAATCAACAATAAATGTTATATTTATACTTCATCTAATCCGCTACAGGCACTATGTTCTCCGTTATTTCAGTTAGCTCCTCATCCTCTTCGTCACCCTCGTCATTCTTCGGCTTGCCATAGCGCGAGGAAATCGTAGCCACTCTGATGGCCGCCTTGAAGCCTACGCGTGCCTTCATCTTGGCCAGTTTGGCCTTCCAGTTCTCGTCGCGAGATGGCAACGCACTTAAGTACTCAAACATTTCCTCGTTTTTGGGATCGACAATGGCCAGCACCGACATGCAGCCGTCGACAGTGCCCAGCACTATGGCGCGTCCATCCTTGCTGCTCTTGATGGCTGTCAACTCGGCTTGTAGCCTGTAGTTGGCAATCATCTCAGTGTCGGCGGTTCGAAATACGCGAATGGTCTTCCTGCCGCTGTGGTAATACGCCACATATTCATCATTCTCCGTGAATATGCAAATGACTGAGAAGACGCCCTCGGCTACCTTTGGTATAAAGGTCTTCACCGTGGTGCCCTTGCGCAGCTCCAGCATCTCCAAGCCTCCCCTCGTCGGGGCATACAGCCCACATTTTCCGTCACGAGTGAGGCTGCCACCCCACTTGGCAATGGAGCGCACATGTTTCTTGGTCTTGATGTCCATAATGCTGCCCTTCTCGCTGCTGATCACAGCGACCTGGTTAGCCTTGTGAGGCATGGGCACCAGCGAGAACACCTCCTGCAATAGCAATATTGGTGTATTATCGGAGTGGTGGACACCCAGTTGATTCACCCACCTTAATGGCGCAGCCTTTGAGCAATATTTTTGATACGAAGGAGCCATTCGTTGCGCTATAAACACCCAGGCAATCCTTGTTAGATTTGTCCAAAGTAACCACGATTATATAGGCCTTGTCAGCTGTGATAACTGACTGGCGAAAGGGCATGCCCGTTACCATGCGCATGTGAAAATCAAAGCGAAATAGAATTGTGCCCTCTGAAAGATACGAAATATGTGTTCTCAGTTAACTATTTTCCAATCAGATAGCCATGCCATGCCAACCTGGAATCGACCGAACCGTTGTTATGGCTGTCAGGCGATTCGTTTCATCCGATCCTGCTAGAATGTCTCTTTGATTAATGTTGGGCACCGACACGGTGAGCACCTTGTAGCCATAGTCCATGAGCGTTATCTGCTGAATGCCCGGCTGATCGTCGCGATAAACGACTTGCTCAGACACGCGGTTCCAGATCAAAAACTTGCCCGTTTCCGAAGAGATGATGTACCGTCCGTCTGGAGTGATTTCAGCATGCGTTACAATGGCGCCCAATGGACTGTCCGCCAGTTTGGCGAGTAGGCGACCAGAGCGGGTCTCCCACACGCCAACGCAGCTGCGTGTGACCGTCACAGCTATGTCCACCTCGGAGAGACTGATGTCGTCTATTTGCAGCTCATGACGGTCAATGACATGGACCTTCTCAAATATATTGTTGATGTTCCACACCTTGACCGAGCGATCTATGGATGAAGTCACCAAATTGTTCCAGTTGCCAATGGTCAGCGGCTCCAGTTGTATGATTCGTCCAAAATGAGCATCCAACACTTTGGCCAGCTGGCCGTTGTGGAGATACCAGACGTAGAGATTCTTGCGCACCCCAGCCACCGCATAGTCTAGCTTGGAGCTGACCATTATGGAATTCGATTGCATGATGCGAGTAGTGATATTCCTAACACCATGTGGCAGGGCCAGATACATTGCGCCCTCGCAAATGGGTGCTCGCTCACAGTCCTTCTCATTGCGGCCAAAGTCCCAGATGACAAAGCCCAGGCCAGCGGTGCCAAGCAGCATGCGATCCTGCTGATGTTGATCCAAGCGCAGCTGGAGCAGCATTTCCTTCTCATCGTTTTCATAGCGCGGCAGGTGCTCCACAAAAGTCCACTGTATCTCGCCTGTTTCCTTATCCTCGATGAAGTCGTAAACTGATACTTGGAAATTATCCTTGTTGGCACAGCCATAGGCGCGCGTGCGGCCCTTGTTCATGACCAAGGCGCTAAAGAAGTGCACTGAATTGGAATAATTGGATGTGCGACACGAGTCCAAGCGCAAGCGGATTTCATTTATTGAGCCCGACCAAAAGATAACATTATAGTCGAGGGGGGTGAAGAATTCCATTGCTGCAAGAGAAAGGTTAGGAACAAGTATATTCAGCGTTCAATGCAGAAGCAGCAAGTGGTATTTACACAATATCTCCCAATCCGTATTCTCGCCCGGCACTTCAAAGATTTCGACCAAATTGCCACGCATGTCGAATTTGGCCCAACGCAGCTTGCAAATAATGAATAAACTGAAAATCAATGAATTGAGGAGCTCAATCAGTCATATTTCAAGAACCTACTTCTGATTAAGCAGGTACAAGCCACTAACTGGTCCATCGGCATCCTCGAATGGACTGTTGATCACCACAAACTCGCTGGATAGCATGTTCAGCAGCACCGTTTGGTTATTGTTCGAGTAGGCAGCCGCCCACTTGTTGTCCGGGCTAAGGACCAGCTGCTGCATGATGCCTTCAATGCCGGGATTCACGTCACGCGTCAGATCCGATGTGGACAAATCGAAGGTGATGAAGTGCGTCGATATGGAGACCATGTAACGCATATCGCTGGTCAAACAAAATGCAAATACGGCAAACTGATGACCTTCCAGCGAGTACTGTTAAAGAGACTCATGTGATTCAGGAACGCTCAGAATGTATTCGCTGTGCTTACCTTGAGGGGTCCGCCGGGTGTGTGCAGGCAATGATTGACCGGAATTAAGGCACAGTCCTTGGGTCCGGAGCGATCGCAGGCTCGTAGCAACATTTTGATATTTGGATTGCCGCCAATCTCGGGCAGCAGGCGACCAATTAACTGCGGCGCCAGCATATTGGGATAAATGGCCAGGATGGCACCGCCCAAGCGCAATGCGTCCGCCACCAGCATCAGCTCACGCTTCGACTCCTTGTCGTCTGTGTTGGTCGAGGCATCTTCAAAGTCGGCCAGCACCGACTGCAGCGGACAGCTCGAGAGCTTCGCATGCAGCCATTCATAGTTGAAGAGCACGTGCTCGAACAGATCCTTAAACCTTCGCGAGCGCACAAAATGGAAAGGCAGCTCACCAAACTGTAGAGTTTCACTTTACGTTAAGCAAGGATTAGTATTAAGTAGCTCATTCTCTTCACTTACCTTGCGCAAATTGTAGCGCTTGGAGAGGCCATCCTTGCTGGTGAAGACCAGCGGTTGTATAGGGACCTTACGATCGGCTGACCCTTCCTTGTCAGCTAAGCCAAAACGATGCCTCTGTATCTCCGTGAATTTGAACGGCTTTGGTATACCGCCGCCCCAAATGCCCAAATAATAATCTGCAATCATTGAGTGAAAATATATGGCCATATTCATGTTCTTAAAGTAGCGCTCCTTGGCTGTATCCTTGAATTGTCTGTGGTACCTGTAGGAATTATGATTCAATTGCTATTATTAAGCCCATTTTCAAGCTATCTGACTTCGTTGCTTTAATACCAGTTCATGACATTGACGCCATCGGCTTCCCGTTCACTCAGGTAGTTCGGCAAATCGTTTCTGATGCGCGTCCACAGCAGAGGGGGTATGCGACGCACTGGCGGCATATGATACTGGTAGACATCGTCCAAGACTTTGTCGTCCAAAGAGATTAAGTCTTCGAGCTCGCTCTCGGATAGACCCGACTTGGAGGCGGTTATATAGGCCAGAGCGTGAAAGACCAGAATGCGACCATGCTGCTTTTCCACGCGCTCAAAGAGCAACATGATTGAGTCCATCACCGTGTTGGCCAGATGGGTCTCCTGCGGACGCGTATAACTGCGCCATCGGCAAATCTCGGCAAAAACCAGTTTCACAAATATGGGCAGGGAGCATTTGCTAATTGCATTGGCCACCAAACGCCACTGGTAGTTGTTAAGATCGCGACACGCGGTCTTCATCCACATTTTGATCACGTTCATGGCCAGGTCCTCGCCCAGTGCAGTCACCTCTATGAAGTTCTCCTCCACGTCAATCATCTTGCACAGCACATGGTACTCATGGGAGACAGTCGGATTGGCGGGCTCATTAGCACACGATATGATAATCTGTAATAGCAATCCCAATGGAATTTACACAAATCGGTGCAGATAGGGGCGATATATATGATACTTCAGATATGCCTCATGCAGAACGGCATTTCGTTGGGGAAATGGTTTTGGGTGAGGGTGCCAGAAGTAATTTATTTGCGATTGATATTGCTTAGCACGCACATGTCAAGCAATCGAAAAAACTTACAGCGCATAGGAAAAAATAGTGATAGGTTTGTTAATCTATACATACATATGTATACCTGGGTACGGGCAGCATGCAATTTCCAAAACTCAAAATAGAAAAAATGTTCTTTTAAATTGATTGATATTATTCATGCAGTGCATACTAAGCAGGTCCTGACAAGAGACCTGATAGGTCGATCACCTATATAATAAATATGTCTATCACTCTTCGCTCAAATTTAATTACATATCTGTGCAGGAATACTTAAAATGTGATTTGTCAGCATGCAAATGTACGCGGTAAAAGATATTGGACCAACTTCCTTGAATTAATGAAAATTATCGAATTTCTTTTCAGATTACATCTGAATCTGTGTGTGAAAAAGTAGCTTAAATAATAATTGAATAATTTCATTTTGGTCATCTCTAATATTTTGTTTTCATGCTCTTAATGCTTCATTCATTTTCAATTTTTTAGCCGTGTACAAAGTGAGAAAGATTAATCTAAAAAGTTGTTTGTATTTACAGAAGGGCATGCACAATATGGTATATATGAATATAATGAGGTTCATGCATAGGAACCAGATTTTCAGTTGAGAGAACAACCGTTAATCCTGATGAAGTCGTCCCACTCACCTTGCAGTGGGCTGGCAAGCGTGTCGGTATCCAGGATACCTTATTTGAATCTTGGGTGCCCGTCAATTGATCAACTGAATCTAAGTATATAGTTAACGGCTGATTGGGGCTAGCGTAAGTTAGTAATTGCTTAAAATGTGCTGTTAGGGGTACAAGATCATCTGGTATATTCTCAAAGGGTAGCATATAGTTGTACGATATCTGCATTGTTCACATACATATATGTATTCATATATATATATATGTATAATAGGTTTTGGATAGAAACACGATATTGATAAATTTGTTGGCTGTAAATAATGGATTGATATCACCTGCTGGCATATTGATATGAGGGTAGCCGTCAAGGCGCTAGAGTCCGGAGTCGTGCCAAGGAAGCGGATGATATTGATGGGTCGCTTATCGGCGAACCATTCGCTGGCTACAAGAGAGGCGCTCTTGGCCAGCAATGAAGTTTTTCCACAACCTCCGTCGCCAAAAAGGACAAGTGGCTTATCTGAATCCCCCAGCATATAGCGCTTGATACGCTCGCAACTTTCTTCGCGGCCGTAAAAGATTTTCACCGAATTGTTACAAGCATGCAAATGCTGAAGGATCTCAGTTACTATCTGCCCCTGTGCACTGGAGTCTTCCTTGCGCATGGCCCTATCCACGAGCTTAACAACATTCTTATAGAAGTGCGAAATGAAATGATTCAAATACTCCTCATGCGTTTCAATGTCCAGGCCCTCGCGACCGATCCACTCCACGGTATATCTAAAAGTCGGAAATTATATAGTTATGATGATTCAATTTTATAATACTTTTATTTACTTTTGCGAATTGCTCGCCTCGATCTTAGCGGGTAGACGAGTGTCCCTCAAGTCACTCAACAGTTTAGCGGACTCCGTGTCCAAGCTACGATTGATAATGTCCACAAAGAGCGAGGCCTTCTTCAGGTTTTGCAGATTAATGTTGTTTATGTAGCGCACATAGGCCAGACAATGGTTTTTGGTATTCTTCACGTTCAGAACTCCATTGATCACCTCACGTTCCGTGACTGAGTACATAATTTGTAAATGTATGAGTCAGTTGATCTTTGGCACTTGTAGTTTCACTTACCCGACATAAAATAGTTGTGAACATCGTCCTTTGACATCTTGTTGCTAGCGCCCAGCGAGGCGGCAGCCTTCCGTAAGAGCTTTTGCATCTTGTTCAGCGTATCCCACCAGACGGCTTGATCCTCCGCCTGAAGCTTCGGAACGCGCTGCATAAGAGTCGAGTGTCAGTTAGAAAGATTGAGTATTAGTTCTATATATCTTGATATTTACCTTGTTATTGAAATTGATTAGAATAGATGATATGGGCTGCAACACCGAAATGGGCGGCACAGCATTGCTATCCTTCTTATACCATAGATCGAGCAGAGCACGATCTACGCCCATTGAGGTCAACTCTTCGCATATCATTTGCAGCTCCGAGGAGACTATGTATGTGGGTATCGGCCGATAGCCGTACTTTTGACCCAAAAACACAATAAAATTGGGTCCCATCGACAGGCGTTGGCAATTTTTGATCTCACGCATGCAGAGCTCTGTAGTCATATGATCGTCGGTGGCCTCATCTCGAACACCCCAACGCATGTCCACCACTTGAAACTCGAGCCCATGTTTCTCACGACAATAATCCTTGATTCTGGGATAGCACTTGGCCATTAGCGTATTACGTTCCATCGTAGTATCTGCAAGGGAATACACGCGATTATGTAATCGTAAGCCCACACACATGTTGTAGAATATTGCGTTTGTAACACACCCGTAAACGTGGAGCTGGTAAAGATACGCACAATTTTCGAGCTAACCGGCGGCAGGGACTCGAGCGAGCCCAAGAATATCGAGTCTATAGTGCGATCATCCATGATTAGGATACTATTTGATCGGGTTTACTGTGATTGTGCGCTGCCGGAGCAGCTTTTTCTAGGACGTTCCGCTTACGTTGAAATCCAATCTATGTCTGCACCAAACGGAGACCCAGAAAGTTGTCTAAAGTTCACATTATATTGCTTGCCGCTGTTTGGTCGATATTACGGATTACGGACATGTGGCGCATTTGACAGTCGCCTAGTTGACGGGTTGTTTTGAGTTCAGCTTGACTGACACGCCAGGGTGTAGTCGACAGCCCCGTAGTAGGCAGTCCCGTAGCCACGGGCAACACCTGTTGCGACCCGGCGCCTGCTTTTGTTTTGATTGGTAAGCGGTTGAGTTTGGTTGTGTTTTGATTATTAGTCATATTTATAGCTGACATCTGCCTACGTTCTGATTGATGTTCATCGTATTTCACTTAACTACAACAAGTGTTTTCAAGTACTGTCGACCCTCAGCGACCGTGACGTCGACAGTTGCGTGCTTGCCACACATTCTCAGGCGATTGCGTTGGCGTTGTTGAAACTTTCAAAGTCGCTATTTAATGGGCCATCGGTTATGGGTGCGACTTTTCTAACCTCCCCTTCCACTCCACCTAGCTCCTTAGTTCGGGCACTAGGGCATGGGTATGTCTTAAGTTTTCTTCTAGTTGTCAATCATTGGCCTCGACCTAGACACGTGCGTGCCTAGGCGAATAAATCAATGGCAATGCAGGGCATGTGGCTCCATTTAACTAAATTTCGAGTTCAATGTGTGCCATTTATAGCACTGGCATTTGACGAATACAGC
Source organism: Drosophila arizonae (assembly GCF_054131065.1). Classification (NCBI taxonomy): domain Eukaryota; kingdom Metazoa; phylum Arthropoda; class Insecta; order Diptera; family Drosophilidae; genus Drosophila; species Drosophila arizonae. The sequence goes on along the minus strand of NC_142922.1, from coordinate 14,408,700 downwards.
TAAATTTATGGGTCAAGCAATTGAAGGCAGTTTGAGCCTGTTATCTGGTACCTGGTACCTTACAACAATTCAGATTATCGACACATGCAAATCCTTTTTTATACCATTAAACCATGCTTAAAGTTGGCTTATGAAAGAGTTTAAACTGCGTGCCGAATCAATTGAAGAGTTAGAGGATGTTTCTAGACTTACTTATACTTATACATAGATCAATAATCTGAACGTAGAACACGCTAATCCAAAGCTTTAAGTTAACCATAAAATACAATGTAGAGTTTCCAAAAGGTTTCTCGCATCCTTCGGCCCTTCATAAAATTCCCATTGCAAACACATATCGTGGGTTTTATAACAATATATTTATTTGTCATTTTCTGTTATTATTATTATTTTTTTTTTTTGTTTTTGTTTTAATGTTGATTTTTTTTTTTTTTAATAATTTAAGCTTGCAAAAGTTTCGTATTCCAATATATATGTTTCTTTATATTTTATAGTTATATGAAGAATGTTGCTAATTGTTCTTGAATATTGGATGCTGTCGGCCGTATGTAAAATATTTACCATGGCCCTCTTGATAAAGTTATGTGTATGTATTAAAAATTTATTTCAGTAGAATTTAGTGTAGTAAAATGTTTATTACTTTGCTTATTATGCAAACTTGTCTATGATTTTTTTTTTTTTTTTTTGAAACGCGTTTAACTAATTTCATTTAAGTTGGCTATAGGAAAATGGATTATATGCTATAGGTTTTTATTGTTTGTTAAATATATATCAAACGTTAGTTTCTTTTTCTTTTCGAGGAAGGATACAAATGTTAATCACTTTGCTTTTGTTTGATTATAGGGACTGTCGCGCAAATTAAATTAACTAAGGTTCCATTCAAATGGAAACTGCATTACATATTTTTTTTATTATATTTATATGTAGCTATATTTCAATAATAAATAGTTAAACATATTGAACTAAACAGTAATCAAATAATAATAAAAAATAAAAAAAAAAAAAACAAAACTAATTAATATTACAGAGAGGGAGAGAAAAAACACGTAGAATTGCAACTGCTACGCATAGTGACGATTCTAGGGTATTATTCAGCCAGCGGTTTCGAGTCCATTTTGCAGGATCTTTGCTGATGTTGCTGCTGCAGTTGTAGCTGTTGCAATCTTCTCTGCGGATGCTGAAGATTTCGTGTCCGGTTTTTGGTCCGGTATGGCTTTAGCCGCCAGTGCCAGTTTGTGAATATGTGGCGACGATGGCGACGTCACTGTTATTCTATAATAAGAAAAAGCTAATGGTTTACACGCACACACACACGCATACGCACGCACACCAAGAGAGGGAGGGCGTAGTTTGTTTTGGTTTTGGTTTTGGATGGACGTTTTGGAAGGCGGGATGTGTTTTGCATAAAAATATTTACAAAAGCATTTCGGTTTATGATTTTTGTGTGTCGTTTTTTTTATGATTTTGTTTTGGTTTAATCGCATTGATGGCGGGAGGCGGCGTTTGTTTTGTTTTGTTGTTTTCGGGTCAGTTTTGGATGTGGTTGGCATGGTTTGTAGTTTGTAGTTTGCATGTATGAAGTAATTATGTTAATTAGATAAGCCGGCAAATAGCAACAGACCTTACAAGCTAAGTAGCTAGCTAGCTAGCTAACTAACTAGTGATAGTTATATATATGCATAAGTATTATCGAGCTAATGCGACTACGGTGCTTAGTGCTTGTGCTGCCTGCTGTTTGAGTTGACTTCGTTATCAGCGTACCTAGGGCTGTTGTCGTCCTTTTCGCAGATCAGCGTGCGTGTGGTGCTTGGTGGGATAATGGGGCCGTTTAATGACTGCTGTGAGCTCCGCTTTACATGCACGGGTCGCAGTCGCTCCTCCAAGTCGCTCACCGAGCCCACCGAGCTCATACTATCCTCACTGCAAATTTATAAACGTTTCGGTTTATCTTCATCCAATGCAAATCTGAATTTTTATTTACCTCTCGCTTAACTCCTCCTCGCCCTCCTCCTCCATGGCCTGCTGTAGATCCGCGATGCGTTGCAGCGCCAGGCGTAAATCGTTCTTCAATGCCAAGCCCTCCGATTCCATGACTTCCATTTTCTTTTCCAAGTCCTTGCGACGCGTCAACGACTCCTGCTCACGACTGGACAGCGCGTGATATTCCTCGCGCATGTCGCGCAAACTCTTTTGAGATTTTTTGAGCATTTCCTGTGATTGCATTTCACGCAGCTTCGACTGAGTTACTTCGTTCTGGAGTTTCTCCAACGCCTCCTTATGACGGCTCACTTGCACCTCAAGACGCGCGCGTGTCGCCTGCTCTAGTTCCAGGCGGGACTCCAGCTCTTTGGTGCGCATTTCCAAACTGAAACATAATTTCAACTTTAGCTTTTTGTTTGATGATTAGATTGACTATCATACTGACCGCTTGGACATTACAGCTATGCTCGGATCACCCAAGTTCTCCACATTGTCCAATCGGTGCTGCAAATCAGCCACCTGCTCTTTGAGATTGTTGCGCTCTGCTTCGAGTTCAGTCAGCTTAAACTCCGATTCGGATACGTTGACTTGCTCCGCGTTGAGCTGCTTGACGGTGGCGCTGTACTTCTTCATAAGCTCGCTCAGCTCCTCCTCGTTCTCCTCGATCTGCGCCTGCAGTTCAGCGCGATCGCGGTGTGCCGCATTTGCGCGCTCCTCGGCATCGTTGCGAGCCCTATGTGACTCCTCAAACATGGCCTGCACCTCGGCCAACTCAGCTTCGGCTGTCTGTCGCGCCTTCATGGCAAGTGTACGAGCCGACTCCGCATCCTCCAGCTGATTGCGCAGCTGTCGGATTAGCGTCTTGCCCGGAGTATCTGCTTTCTGTCGCTCCAATTGCGTCTGAGCATCCTTCAGCAATGCCTTGTACTTGCGCAAGTCGCGTCGCAATTTTTGATTCAGGGCCTCCTCGGCATCACGATCGACACGATCGCGATCTTCCATGGATGACAGCCGTCGCTCTAGCTCGTGTTTTTCGCGCAGCAGCAATGTGCGCTCCTCGTGCTCCGTCTCCAACTGGCACTCAAGCGCCTTGATCTTCTTGTAGCCGTTGCCACGCACCTCCTCCAGCTCTTCATCGCGCTGCTGCGACTCACGACGCGCCTCCTTCCGCATGGTCTCTAGGGTCATCTCTAGCCGCAGCTTGGCCTGCTCCAGCAGCTGTATTTGTCCAGCCATTTCGTCCAGCTCCTCCTCCTGCTCCTTAACACGACGTTCCATTTCGTTCTTAGAGCGTCGGAGCTGGGCAAACTCCTCCTCGGTGCCGCCACCAAAGGTCATCTCCTCCAGCTCACGCTGCAACGATGCCAATTTCTCTTCCTTCAGCTCCAAATCTAGACGCGTATCCTGCGAACGAATCAACAATGTAAGTTTTGGGTATTTACAACGATTCACACCACATTTGCCCTCTTTTCACAAGTCACATACTTGAATCAGCCGCGTTGCACATGTGGCGCTGATACTCATGGCTGTACTTGAGCACTGAATAGTATCATAAAAGCGTTCGGATATGAAAATGGAAAAGGTTCTTTACAAAAAAAAAAATTAAATAAAATGAAAATAACTTAAACCGGGGCAAAGCTCTGTCCGGCCAGTTATCACGCGGCCCCAGTCAAAACTCTTCTACTTATTATGATTATTATTATTATTGTTGTTTTTAATTTCTTTTTTTTTTCGTGGAACTGGTCGGTTTGTAATGAATGTGCGTTTGTCTGTATGCGCGTACTCCAGTTATCGCGCGCCGATGTCGACGTTCATGCAGCCACTGCCCCGGTCACAGTCATCGTCAGCTATCGTCGATCGTCGCTGAAGAAAGCCACAAAGCGCAGAGGCAGAAACGTGTGACGCAAACTCTGCCTCCAGTACAGCCCGATAAAAACATGAGAACCCAAAACAAACAAAGCAAAAACAAAAACAAAGTCGAAGTTCTAATACTCTTAATACCCTCGAAATATACAAGTTCTGATTCATACTTTCTATAAAGCTCTATCGAAAATTATTTTCGATTTTAAATCGTATGGTTCATAAAGTTCATCTTCTCCTAAATCTATGTGAAGCTGATCCAGCATAAGTACCTTAAATAGTAGCCAAGAAACTTTTTCTTATCATGCATTACAAATTATATGACAAATTCATATTATTCTCTTAAGAGGGCATAAAAACCTCAACAGCTCAACTGAAATCGACTCGCACTCAACTGAGAGAAAAACCTTCCTAGAATGCACGAGAAGAGCATGCGCCAGGGTGTGTAGAGCGTGAAGCGTGTAGCATGTGGCATGCATATGGTGTGGGCAGGTAGTTGAGAATTGCCATTGTGTACACGTATTTTACGGGCAGACTGTCTGTCAGTCGGTCAGGCAGGCAGGCAGGCAGGCAGGCGAGCAGACAGTTAGTCAGCCGGTGGCGTGGGTAAACAAGCCGAACGAGTTTTCAAAGAGGCAGGTCTTCAGATACTACCTATACAGATGTACATATATCTGTATCTGCCGCAAAATGTTGAATGTGCCACTGGCACAACTGGCAGTGCCACTTGTTGTTGCCAGAGCTGATTATAAAACCGATTTGTATGCTTGCCTGGTTGCGTTTTCATGCTGTCTTGCTCTCAAATTCCAAATGTTTCCTACTTTTTTTAGTATGGCCTTCTTTAGCCGATTTCCTTTAGCTAGAATCATGCTAAACGCTACGCAACATTCTCAACTGTTGAGCAACAATTGTTTAGCACTTTAGCAACATTTGTTGGCAACATTTATGTTTACGCGACTAGAGATGGCAACGTTTGCTTGTGATTCACGCACGAAATGTTCGCATGGACTTAGATGTATTTTAATTAAGCTTGTTAGGTAAAAGGCAGTTGCTGCAGATGATGTTTTGCTTAAAATTAGTTTTATGGACCTTTGCAAATTGTCTCAAGATGTAACTGCTAGTAAGTGATCATGCAGACTCTATTTTATATATTATTATTATATATGCATATCGTATTCGATTTACTCACCGCAAGTGTTTGTTCGAGCGTGAATTTCTCGGCTTGGAGCACATCTTTTTCGCGTCCGTACCGCTCCTTAGCCTGGCGCTCCTGGCGCGCTGCATCCTGCAGAGCTTGACACTCGGCATCGAATTTGCGCTGCTTCTTCTCCAGCAAATTGTTTCGTGCATTTTGCTCCTCGAGCAGCATGCGCAAATCATTCATCTCGTTGGTCATCTTTTGAGCCTTGCGTTTCCATTGGCCCACAACCTGACGTTGTTCCTCAACTTCTTCGTAGGCATCGGAAAGCTGAAAGTGTCATGGTAAAGTTATGTTTGTTTTATCTAGCCTTGAGATTGAGTGAGCAGACCTTCTTCTCCAATTGCTTCTTCAGCCCGACCAGCTGTTCCAGATCGTGCTCATGTTGCGTCTGTAGTCGGCGCTTCGTGAACTCCAGTTCTCTGGCCACGCGTTCGTACTTCAGTTTGTAAACTCCACCGGCACCCTCTTCGTGCTCGGCATCTTCATCCTCGGAGATGCCATTCAAGTCGGACTTGGCGCATATCAACTCCATTTCCAGTTTCTCACTCATCTCCTGCAGGTTCTTTACTTTCGCCTGGCTCTCCCCGAGCTCCTTTTCGAGCTTTAGGCGTTCGGCAGTCTCCGCTTCCAAGCGTTCGGTGGCAATATGAGCTGTAGAGCGCTCCTCCGCCAGATCAACAGTCAGTTCGGATAACTGCATCATGAGAAGAGCGAAGAAACGTCATTAGTTTGGCAAAAGAATTGAATCGTATAAATATTGAATCATATGAAATTGCTAAACTGTGCTTTTTTAATTCGACAGAAAATCGCCAGTAATTTCTTTGTTTTACATGCTTAATATTGTTTCCATTTGGCATATTTGTAAACAGTTGAATCGGCCTGCTAAGTTACGCAAATGACCTCAACCCAAAAATCGGTCAAAGGAAATAGTCGAAAAGTTCTCAAATTGATTTCAAGCAATTTTGTTATTATTTAATAACAAAGATATCATTAAAAGCTGAACAATATATTATACTTTAATGGTTTCAATTCAAAATGACAGCAAATTCTTTGCGCTGAAGAATTTATCAGTTAAAGGGGTGCCGTAATAATAATTATTATATAGTATATATATTTGAAAATATATTTTGGCTTCAAAAAATCGTAGAAAAAAAATATTATATATATACATATTACTGCATATATATATAAGCAAATTAATAAATGTTCTATATAAGTTCTTCATTTTATATGATATAGCCCTGGCAAAACATGCATTGGAATATTCTTATTAAGATTTCAAATTCAAAAATATATTACAGTCGAAACATTTTTGAACTAAGTTTAGACTCTGTGAGCACCTTGCCCCTGGCCTTCTAAAACAGATTTATAAGTACCAATAAAATAACATTAAATCATTATAAACAACAAATATATCTATGGAATATTCCTCCAAGTTCTGCAGCACCTAAAGAATTCATGCTGTGTGATTCACGCATTATTTTGTTGTGCTCCAAAAATAGATGGACCTGAGCATCTGAAGTGAACCGCTAACTTTAGCAACGCCTCGACGTCAACGGCGACGTCGACGTCGGAGGATGCCGCTGTCAATGTCAGCCGCAGCGCTGTTGCATGGAATCGGAATTTTTCAACCATATGTTTACTTAAGAATCATTTATATTTATGTGCTCAAGTGAGACAAGACCTGGGCAGATCGGAGCTATCATATGATGTCAACTGCCCACACACACTGAAAAATCACACATCAGATGAGCAGCAAGCTCAAGGTTAGCATCAGCAGCAGAAACTACCTCATCTAACTCATTGTCGTCCTCCTCGCGTATGGTGCGATCGTCGTCATCATCGCCATTGATTGCATTGGACATCACTGAGGTGGCCACCGATGATTCCCTGGCCATGGAGTTGCCACGCGACGTTGGCGTGTGTGGCAGCTGTTTGGAGAGCTGGAACGCCTTAGTTAGTATGTTTTGAGTGGAGCGTGTGCGTCCCACAGAGCCGCAGCGTTCCATGCTGTTGCGCTCGCGCTGTCGCTCAATCAGCGAGATTGTATCGTAATCATCGTAATATGCCGAGCTGGGCGTGCTGCAGCGACTGCTGTAGCCGCCTCCAACTCCGCTTATGCTGCCGTTGCTGCTGTTGTTGGTTTGGCGTCGCGTGCGCCGTCCCATGGCTGCCCATTCCTCCTGCACATGGTCGGTGCGCTTGAGAAAGTTTTGTATCTTCTCGCTGAGGTAGGCGGACGAGGTGCGCGGATCCTCAAACGAGGGAGTCGGCCGGAGAGTTTGATGCACCGGTTGTCTTTGGCAGCCCAAAACAAAGGACAGATTTGCATCAAAGACCACCGGCGAGCTCTCCAGCTGACGCATCTCATAAGGATCCAGGCCACTGCCCTTGGTATAGGTCTGGGGGAAGACTCGACGCGGCGGCGTCTCCAGTCGCGACGTACGCGAAACGCTGGACTGCGTGGAGCAGCGCGATGACATCGAATAGGCGGGACTGGGCGAACGCGTCAGCAGACGCAATCGATCAGCGGCAGCATCGGATGCAGATGCAGTTGAGGCCGAACCCCTTCCCGTACTAGCGCCTGTGCCTGTGCCTGTTGAGAGAGGCAGTGTCAGCGAAACCTCGTAGTGGCTGTCAGTAGTCTCCTGCTGGCAATTACCCAGGCCGGACGTTGAAAGCGACTGCGAAGTGGTGCTGCTGCTGCTGTAGTTTGTGGCACGTGGCGTGTAGCTGTTGGTGTTGTGGTGTGTGTTGCGTGTTGTGGTGTTGCCGTGCCCATTGCTCAGGACAGGGCTCTGCTCGCGCTGCTTGGGCAGCAGACGTATCTGCTTGCGTGCCTGGCTGCTTGGCGGTTTCGGTGGCTTCAGTGTGCCCAGCGAGGAGCCACTGCCGCTGCCGCTGCCGCTGCCACTGCTGTTGTTATTGTTTCTCGTTATACCATTCATGGCTGCCAATACGCGTGCCATAAACGTCTCCTTGTCCTGCTCCGGTTGAGACTCTAATTGATGTTTAAACACATCACTGGCTGCTGGCGGCGCTGCAATGTCAGCACTGTCAGCAAGGGCTGCATCGACAGGCGCCAGCGGTGCCATTGGGGAGGGGAGGGGTCAACAAGGGGGCTTAAATGCGTGTTAATCAGGCGATAGTACGAAATGGGTTAGTGGGCTTTGTGGAGGAGGTTTTCGTTTTGGTTGTGTGCAAATCTGGTTGAGCCAATTCGTTAATTTCGTTTTGAGTTCGTTTTTTGATTATGGATCGTTTTATGTGGTTCGGGGGGATATCTTTGTGAGATTTTACGTGCTGTCAAAAACTTGAGATCGCTCGCTGGCAAATATTTAAATTTATCGCAAAAGCCCCATTTATTTTGGCTTAAGCATCAAATTGCCAATATGTTGCTTCTTTTCTTTTCTTTCTTTTTTTTTATTTTCCTTATGTTTTTATTTTATTCTTGGCACCGATTTCCTATAGCACACACGCACGCAAACGTATCGGATTCGGAATCTGATTTGCATACGAACTCGGATACGGATCTCGCGGCACGGCTCGGTGTTGGGCGCCTCCGGCGTTCGCGTCGCGACGTTTGCTCAGCAACTAACAGAATCTCTTTGAGAACAGCGGCCACTTGCGATGCGTGACCAGAAAAGCTCACCGGGGCAGCCGCTATTTGCCAAAATATTCAGCAGCCCCAGAGAAGCTGAGAGATAGATGCCGAGAGAGACAGATACTGAGAGAATCGGCGAGCGTCTGTTGAAAGAATTGCAACATGGATCTTCTTTATATTGACATAATCTCAAATAGACATACATATATATTTATATCTGCCAAATGTATGTAATAAGCAGAGACAACTGTTGATTTCCTCAACGTTTATATAAACGAATGACCAACATGTGTTGGTCGGAGTTGCAACACGAGCACAGCAGCGCTATAAAGTATTATTAATGATCTTTCAGAGCATTTAAAAATACATACAACACACAATTCTTAAGTGCAGAGAAACACAAATGTATATATATACATATTAAGAGTACATATATAAAGATGTGAGTTTGTACAAAATACGTATACCCACCCAGTCAGTGTTCAATGGACTCACGCATTGCCCAGAAGCTATTTATATTTTACAATAAACCAAACAAGAGGCGGAAATATCGCCAGATCGCAGTCGCAACTCATTTGTATCTATCGCCGAATGCACTCATTGCGAATTTGCCATTAGCCAAATGCGTCGTAGACGATTAGAAGTTTTCAATGGCATTACGGAGTGCACAAATCGAAAGCACTTTAATTCTGCCTCACTATCATTATCAAATTTGGTCATTCGCGTATTAGAGCTGTGCAAGACATATGTTTAGATAAACATATGTGTGCTAAGTTTAATGGGTCTTAAAATAAAATGATTCAAAAATACTCAGCCAAAAAGACTATGTATTCACTTATATATTGTATGTATATATCCACTGTCGAATTTTTAATATATTGGCTGGTATCAGCAATAATTTAAAAAACTCATTTAAGATAGTAATTAGTTTATGCATTTTCTTATTAGTTTGTCAATGAGCCACCACTGTGCAGCATATGAGCATACAAACATACTATATGCAGACATCATTCATAGAAGAACTGAGCATAACATAAACCATCATTCGGCAAAATGTTTGCACCACTTGTCTACCCAAATCTTGGCGCCCCAGATAATTGTCATCTGAGCTAACGTGGGCCGCAGCAGCCACATGCCATGTCATCCGTGGCTGCCCAATTTTAATTAAAAGCTAATGTGAAACATTGCTCTGACTGGGAGTGAGAGAGCAAGCGAGAGGCGGAAAGTGCGCTTACCTTGGCTTCCAATTTCTGATTTTCGTTCCTCACTTCGCTGCGATCGTACTCGATCTTCTCCAGCTTGGCACGCAGCATGATCAGCTCCTCGTTGGCGATCTTCAGCTGCTCCTCGGTGCGGTGTACATTGAGTAGAGGCGTCACACGCACCAGCAAACGCCACCAAGGCCAATCCCGCACGGCCAAAAAGGCCTTCACATTACGCTGAATACAACGCACTGCCAGCTCCTACAATAACAAGAGATAGTCAAGGCTTCTGGGGCAGCCTAAGCAAAACCCACTCACCTGTACACGGCGCTGTGACATCTTCTTGCGTGCCAAATAACCACGACATAGTGCCTGCAGCTGAATAATGCGATCCGATAGCAGCACATCTCGTTTAGCTTCCAGCTCATTGAGTACGCCGGATCGGAATAGAATCTGCAAATATTATTTAACATGATAAGCACACAATTAGTTATAAATTTCAATAGGCAATAAGTACTATTCTTGATTTTTTTTTTTTTTTTTTATTCAGTAAAAAATATATAATACGTTTAAGCTAATTTTTTGAATATATAATTAATTCAAATATTGTTTCATTAGAGAAGTAATCAAAATTTTAAATTAGTTATTATTATATAAAGTGATTTGCATTTTCATCGAAGATTTCAAAAACATTTATAAAAACATTCCGAATGTGTCCGACCTTTACTCACAAATCCTACAACAGGACGAAAAACAATAAATTATTCTGACCATTTTGATAGACAATCAAAGTTAACTTAATCTTACTTAAGAATTCGAGCGGCTTCTAACTTTGACATTAGCAGCTGGCAAATCTGCAGAACGTGATGTTAATGCGAAATGCAAGACCTTATTATCCGATGTGGCAATTGATCAACTCTCTGGATGTTTTGGCAGCTGCCAGTTTCTTTTTCGACTCAGCTTGGAGCTTAGAAAATAAAATCACAAAGATTGCAGCAGAGAGAGAGAGAAAAACACGACACATATAATAAATGGTCTTATAAATAAGCTCAAAATCTCAGTACTATCAAAGTGTTGTGTGCGCATTTCAATGGCAGCTGCGATTCCATAGGGGCGAGACAAAGCAAATGTAATCAAATCAAGGAAGTGAAGGTCAAGGTGGCTGACACGGCAGCAGAGTCAAAGAGCTGGACACAAGCAGAGCACAGTAATTTGCACACCTGTGCAACAGGGCACGAAAAAATAAAAGTGAAAGAAATCAAGAGTGCTCCACTTAATGCTGATGGACTGGGTAATACCCTTTAGTATTTATTATGTATGTAAATTAAAGAAAAAAATAAAAATAAAATTAAAATAATATCGAATACTCATTGATATTATGCAAATCGAGGAGATATCGAAAAGCTAATGCATTCAAACTAAATAATAATAATAGAGATAGACAAACAGGCAACTTCCAGCTTTCGGTCTCCTTTCTTCCCCTTACATACATTAGCCAATAGGCATTATACCCCCATTCAAAGATTTTCAATGGATTCAGGGTATGCAAATCCAACACAAAATAGAAAATTGTAAATAAACAAATGTGCGTCATTTCCATTAGGCAGCAGCGGAGCTCATAAACAAATGCAGCTGGGACAAAGTCGCGAACTTCCCTTGCGACTACAAATTAGTGAGCCAAATGTCTTTGGCTTGGGTTCGGAATCGGACGCACCTTGCCAAGGTGTGTCAACTATGTGTCTCTGAATTTGCGACGTTTTTCGAGAAACTATTTCGAAATTTTTAATTATGCAGCGCACGTAGATCAAAAATGAAAGTAAACCAATGTGAAATTGCGACTAACCGGGAAAATGGGTGTGTGTATTTCTGTGTGTTTGTGTGTATTTTGTATTTGTATATGCGGGTTTTACGATCGAGATGAGGTGGTGGGGATTGAGGTGAGACGAGCTACAAGAAAAGTACTAAAAACAAAGGCAACAAAGTAACCGAAACCAAGTGTTAAAGTTGAATAGAGAACAGAAGATAAGCGGTAGAGGTTTTTGTTTTTAAACAGTATTTATTCCAGTTAATAGTTAAGAAATAGTTCTAATAGATAATTTAAATTTAGATATGGTAGGACACCATTATTGCTGGGGACTCGCTGGCTAGTGCAGCTGCATAGTTACCTCTTTCATATAGGTGGGATAGATCTCCACCTGTGTTTGTATGCAGCGCACCGCCCGCACCTGCGCCACCTTCGTCGTCGTCGTTGTAATCGCATTCATATTATGCCCGCTGTCCGTCTGGCACTGCGACTTCGCCTCGAATTTTTGCAATAGCTGCGCAATTTTGTTGGGCCTACAGCAGCTCTGCGGTGGCTCTGGCTCAACGTCTTCGTCATCGCCCTCGCATTCGCACAGACTTCCAGTCGAATTGCTCGTGGATGACAGAACCGTGTTGCTTATGTGGCCAGAGTCGTCCGAGTCGCAGTTCGAGTTGTGTTCAACAGTTTTTATGGGTTTCGGCGGCGGCGGCTGTTGCACCACTTTGACCAGCAGTTCGTGGTTTTTGTCCGAGGTCTCGCCCAGCTTGGGCGGTATTATCTTGCACGATTCTAGCTTGGGCTTGCCCACTTTCTCTTCGTTGGCGTAGTGCAGCTGCTGTTTCTTTTTGTGCCGCATCAGCTGTGTGTGCTCCTTGTTAACGCCGCGACTGGGCCGCGGTTTGCCAGCACTGATGCTCTCCACCTGACGCAGCAGGTCATGACCCTTGGCCAGGCACTTTACCAGCAGCTCATCTGTGTGCGCATTGGGCGATCGGCTGGCCACAGCTTTCAGCGTTGAGTTGGCCCGCCTCGGCGGTTTGGCCGCCAACTGGCGACGCTCCAGCGTCGAGTTGGCTCGCTTGGGCGTTATTACAGACACAGGCATTGGCTGTGGCTTCACTTTGGCTGCCGCCTGGCTGGCTCTGCTGCAGCTGCGGCTGTTCAGCGTCAGCATGGACCGGGTACGTTGCTGCTTCTGTGGTTGGGGCGGCGTCAGCTGCACTTTGCTGCCGGCCTGGCTGCTCTTCTCCAGGCAGCGCAGGCTCGAGTGCTTCGATATGGGTATCCGACTGCCACTCAGCTGGCTAATGTCGCAGAGCGAATTGTAGCGCTGATTCGATCTGGAGTCGCTGCGGCGCAACAGCATCGAATTGGCCAACTCGGGCGTCTGATAGATTTGTCTCCTGCTCGAGGCGATGCTCAGGGTACTGTGCGATTTCGACAGCAGCTGTCGATCGCAGAACTGAGCAGGCGGTGGGGGCAGCGGCATCGGCAACGCCACCACCACCGGCACCGGCAGCGTTTGCTCGAACTGCACTCCTTGCTCCTCCTCCACCGGCGGATACTCCTGCAATATTTGATCGAAACTCTGCAGCACCTCGTTCAGTTTGCTCTCGTCGTGCGCGACTTTCTCAAGCTCCGCAAAGATCTCGTCCTCCAGCGATTGCTGTGTGAGATTCAGGCTCAGGCTCATCTGGCCCTCGTCGTCGCTGTCCACAAAGCTGCACACACTGCTGCTGCTCAGCGTCATCAATGGGCTACTTTCCGGAGCCTCCGATGGTGCCACTATCGGCTTCGGCGTATACTTGCCAACCACACAGCCGCCATTGTCCACCAGACTGAGGGCGCTCATCGAGCGTGTGTGCTTGCTGCCCTTGTAGTAGAGTTTGCCACTCAGCTTGGGTGTTAGATTATCCTCGATTTTGTGGCGTATGCTTGAGAAGAATTTCTTACCCGCCCCCAGGCCATGGTGCGCCTGCTTTTGAGGCGTGGCAGTGGACACAGGTGGCGTGCTGCGTGCCTGGGACAGTTTTGATTTGACCGTGTGTTTATACATGACAACAGTGATTTATTGTAAGTTATTTATGATGCTAATAATGGTGATATTGATGGTGATAATGATGATGATGATGTAAAGACGGGCAACAAGTAAAAGTGCATATAACTTTTGTTGTTGCGAAATTTCCTTTCGATCTGCGATCGCCGCTTCGGCCACTTGACCACCAGCCAACACTTTCACAGCTGCTGGGCGCTTGGCGCGTAATTCGTGTGTTGTTTTCTCTTTGAGCTCAACGGCGCAACTGAATTTCTTGCCGCGCCAGACGAAGCCAAACAGCCAGCCAGCCAGCAACAGCGACAACAGCGGCAACACCAGCAACAGCAACAGCAGCAGCAAAACAGTCAACAGCCAAGTGCGCTGTGCATTCGAAAGTGGCTTATCAACAAACAGAGCCGTGGACATGGTCGCGGCTTACCGTAATTGGCGGCGGTCATGGTTAGCCATACACAGCGAAAGGGGGCACGTCGCCATTGCCAAGGGGCAAGCCCAGCTCTGTGCAACGTGTTGCAGCTGCAGGTTCGATGCTAATTACCAGCGCCAACAAATCACTTTTCATTCAGTCTTCAAATGCTCGATTTATAGTTGGTTCGTCTCATTAGCGACATTACAGCAATCACAGACACGCTCACACATCATCATGATTATCATCAGCTTAAAGATCATTAGCATTATGTATGCACACATATACATAAAGAAAAGTGAAAAATAACAAAAATTATTGCTTGCCGTCGCTCTTCTCATTTATGTTTCGATTTGAACTTTTCATTGTCAGCAATTGGACTTCAGAGAGCATTAAAGCCACCATGGAGCACTTGGTGCGGCTTATGACAATGACAAATATTGATATATATATGTGTGCATGTTCTTCAGAACATGTCGTGCCTGGGTTGGGTTGGGTTGAAAAGGTTGTTGCACTGCCCTAGGGCAAGACCATGCAGAACCTCCAAGTGGAAACTCAGACAACACTCTGATCAAACAGCCAAGAATGTTGCATTCTGTTTGGGCTATAGAAAGAGTTCCGCTAGTGTATTATATAATATTAACATGATAATTTAATAATGTAATAATAGCATGATAATATAATAATATGATATGAAGAGCGATTTAATATGCTTTGGTTTTCATTTTGGGGAAATTTATTTTAGTTTTCTTTAGGCACACTTAAATAGTTTCTTGAACTTTAAGCACTAGTGTGTGTATGCAGTCAAAATTATGTGAGACGCGATTTCTTTTATGCCCATCACACTTTTATAACAGCTAACTGATTTATAAAATATACTTGTATTATAAATATATTTATATAATAGGAATTTATCCTTTACTCACTCTTTCACTGCACTCTACTTCTGAGTCAAAAAAAGTCAAATAAAAAAAAACAAGGATTTAATTTAGTTTTCAATTATATGTATACTCTGCTTTTGCTAAAAATCACAGCCGATCATTCATTGCCAATTGACGGTTATCAGAGTGATAAAATATGCTATCAATGCTTATTATCTGAGACATATTCAATTACAAGTCGATGATTTACAGAATCTGCTAGGTCTTCCTTATTGCAGTACGCTGTCAGCCCGCGAAGACTCAAGCTCAAGCCGATTATTAATTATTCAAATTAAAATCGCTCGTTAATGTCTGTTATCAGCTTACCAACACCTCGTAGAACAGCAAGAGGAATTTAGCGTCCCATTTCAATTAGTTACCAAAAGAAGAACGACTCGTAACTAATTAATTGCATTTCAGCTGGCTACAGCTCTACGAGCATTGCATGTGGATGACTTCCTGCTTATTGCTATTTCATAATTCATCGAAAACTAGTTTGCATAGAGTTGGCCCTAAAGGGTCAATTGGCTCTTTTGAGATTAATGCGTAAATTAATTAAGGCCACGCCTCCCTTTGGGCAGACGCCGCTTGCATGTCAAAACGCTAATGAAGTTTTCGTGTCTCTTTCGCCTTAGCCAATTTCAAAATTTTTTTCATTGGGTTTCCAAGCGATTGACAGAACCCGCTTCAATATATTATGCAAGTTATAAGCCGCTCAGGCTGCGGCGACTGCGATTCATTTCTAATGAAAGCGAACGCTGGGAAATTTCACTTTAAATGTTTGCATGGAAAAAATGTTAATGTGCATTGGACAAATGTGGTTGTTGCTGTCGTTGTTGTTGCTGCTGCTGCTGCTATTGCTGGTGTTGTCTGCAGGTTGCAGCGGGTCGCAGCTCGACAAACGCAACGTCATTTTTTGGTGAAAGTGAACGACGCATGCGTCGCTCTGCGGTTGGATTGGGTTGGGCTCGGTTTCGGACTTGGATTTGGATTTGGAATTGAATTTTTGTTTTTGTGGATTCGGTATGGTATGACGGATTGGTACGTACACTGCGTGTGCTGCGTCTGATCAGCCACAAGCTGCTGCCAATTCCATAGATGAGCAATAACAAACGCAAAATATCGTGCCCGACATGCCGCTGCCCGCAAAGCTGCACGAAAATGTTGAGCCAATAATCAGTGCGGATATTGCTGTTGCTGTTGCTGTCTCCGAACCAGCTGTTCACTCTGCCACTCTCATTGCCAGTCATTAGACACACATCGGATTTGTCCAGCCACATTTCGGTTTCGTTGATGTGTCAATAAAATAATTTGTCTGCTTAACTGCGACGTTCTCCATTTGTAAAAACCAACTGAGCAATCGGACAGAATCAGAGCAATAGGCTGTAGTCAGAGCTCGTAAAGCTCATTACAGAGGCAACTACAAAACACAGCGAGAGCTCGGAATTCTATATCACAATGGAAGCAAGAGCTTCCACAGATGAACTTGACCGTGAAAGTTGCGAGCGTCACCGAAGCTGAGCTGAGAGTCCGAAGAAAAAATGTGGACTTGCCACAAGTGACGTCAAAAGTTTTTGTGAGCAAATGCGAGCATTAAGTAGGGATTCACAGTTGCATGAGAACAGGAAATCGAAAACCAGCCAACCAGCCCTAGTAAGTAATATGAATATGAAGCAGCGAGAGACTATACTCAAGCCCAGCTGTATAGAAACACTTTACCAAAATTACAAATCACAGCGAAATGACCAAATCGAATAGTCGAATAAATGGGAAAACAGTAATTGCTGCAAATTAAAACTAAACTTGCGAAAAAAAGTAAAAGTTTATAGAAAGTGAAAATGATATTTTTATATACATAGATATATCATGAGTTGAGGGAACTCAAATTAGGAAGTGTAAGTTTGCTAATAAATTAAATGTGCTAATCAGTCGAGAATTAATATCTTTTAATTGTGCAAATGCTTGTGAGCTTTAAAATCAAATTCTTATATGTCAAATAATTTTAGCTCATCGAATATCTGTAATAAATTATCAAAATTAGAGGAAAAGAGCAAGAATTTCGCTAACAATAAATAATATAAGACTTTTTCAATATTTAAACCAAAATTAGTTCACAGATAATTCTAAAGTAATTTAATATTTTAATATAATCTTGATTTACTCTAAGACTGTTTACACTCCTGAAATTAACCCTTCGATTTTAGGCTATTAAAGCTGATGACTATCACTTGACTTTCAAATCAATCAAATTTTGTTATGTGACAATCCAAAAGAAGAACAGTCTTAGTCGAAATTAAACAGAACTTGAATGAATGAAACGTGCTGTATTTAAAATTACAAATTGATTTAAATTGATGCCTGTCAGCAAAATTACACATGCTCCTGCTGCACAGGCAATAAATCACAGGGAGTACTTAAAGATCTATTAACAGAATCACTACGTGAATAAAGGTGCATATTCAGAGCTGCGAAATTCAGCTGTCGAGTCAATTTCAGATATGAAACATTTCGTTGTTTTTCAATGCACTTGCTAAATATCCAGCTTATTTTTGTAACACAAATATAATTCGTACGTATCCAAAATATACATTATATAGTATGACCAAAATAACTGTAGATATTTTCTTTGCGGACTAAGATACGTATATGTATTTTTATCACCAAACAATAAAAACTTTTGATATTAAATACGGCTTTAATAAAAGCTAAAGGCAAGACGTTCGTGACAAAATGACAATGCTGTGTAGAAAAGTATGTCACAATTGACAAGCAGATTGACAAGCAGATACCCTGTACGACTGTCGTGACACAGTGCACTTGAGCTGCTTGAGTACTCATATTAAATGCACAAGGTCTTTATGATTTTAATAGATAAAGCAACTTAGAGCTTTAGTGTTTTAGTGTTATGCGCACTGTTTGGCCACAGTATAGGCCGCATTTAAAATACTTTCAGTATAAATGAAGCACTTTATGAGTTTATCACACCAATATATTCAATACTCTTTGCATGAGACGCAAACACTTACATGATATTAAATACTTAATGCATTTATCACATCAATATGTTCAATACTCTTTGTGGCTCATCTCGTATGATAAGCTAACATTATTTAATTAATTAAATAAATTCAGTCAATAAACTGTGTAACGTGTCACGAATGAGTTGAACGCTCAGATAAATGTTTTTGCCATAAAAAGTGTCAACAGTAATACCGACGAGATGAAATTCAAATGCTGAAGTCAAACGTTTAGATGTTATAAGTCAAGTCATAAAACGAAATCACACTTTGATACTACGACACGAAACACCTGCTAAATGACTTAGAAAACACAAACTTTTTTGTTATAGTTGAACCCGAGCCCCGAATACATCCAGAGGAGGTATGTTTGTTCAAGATTTTATGAATAATGACAAACGACTTACAAATACTCAAAATGTATATATAAATAACCATATACTTTTTAGCTCTGTTGAGAAAGGCAACCCAGTGGAGAAAAGTTAGTAGTATGTTGTAACAAAAGATCAACGACTCCGCTCACGAATTTTTGTTTTGTATGCATAATTACTTAGTCTGACCAGCTAACAAAGATTGT
Organism: Drosophila arizonae; assembly: GCF_054131065.1. Classification (NCBI taxonomy): domain Eukaryota; kingdom Metazoa; phylum Arthropoda; class Insecta; order Diptera; family Drosophilidae; genus Drosophila; species Drosophila arizonae. The sequence goes on along the minus strand of NC_142922.1, from coordinate 14,390,079 downwards.
TCGTTAGAATCGGAGCATGGAAAGTGACTCGCAAAAGTTATTTATCGTTCAGTCGAAATCTGAATATGCTACAGAAAGTGTAAACAAAACTTGAAAGTAGGTCAATTTAAAGTAGGTAATATTGCGTCACTTTCATAAATTTTTGATTGATATATTGATAAAAATATGTAGAATATATTAATAAAATATAATAAACACATTCATTTTTTTTTTTATTAATTCGATTATGTGTTATGCGTATTCGAATTGATTAACACTTCTGCTTTGGAAATAACTCTATAATTGGCCACTTAATATTAGTCAACTCTCAAAAGAAAATTTCAAATTATTAACTGTAAATGGCAGAAGAAAAAAAACAGAAATTAAGCGTATTTCCAATTCAAATATATGCGCCTATCTTTATTTTTACATTTAATATATGGAAATGTTCATAATTATAATATGCATTAATGAATACGCTGGCGAGGCTAATGAACTAACTTTTCCCCTCGACCGCGGACAGTGAAAGCCCTATACACTGCGAGTTGCTAAATTTCAGATTTGAGCACCAAAAAGAAGTCAACAGTCAGAATGAGCAGTCGTTTCAAATTCGTTGAGCTCGAGAACGGAAGTGGCTGGCAGGTTAATTGAGCATCAGATATGCAATGCATATTGCAAAGTACTTGAGTATTTACTTACACTTAGTTGCATCTGCAATTGTTGCTACTGTTGCTGCTGCAGCAGCAGCAGCATCAACAACAACAGCAACTTCTCAAATCTCAACAAGTTTGCAATTTATTAAATGGGCGCTTGTCATGACAGTGACCGCGCTGAAGCTGAAGCTCAAATTCTCAAGCGTCCGGCCGGCTGGCGCCCTTGTCCAGCTTTCGTGATCGGCATCCAGCGATCCTCAGCGCGCTGTGTGCTTAGCTTTATACTACACATTGTATTTAACTCGCCGTCCATTTAGAATTTTGCTCAGAACCGCTAACGCGTCGGAGGTGTCGCCGTCGCTCACAAATTTTCGCTGTCAGACTTTTAGTGAGCTGAGCCAAATTTATTGATTTATTGTCGCGCGTTTACCTTAAACTTGACTCGGTATTTTAATTAAATTTAATTTAATTTTATCTAATTCGTTTTTTTTTTTTTATCAAATTTCGCAATGCAGTTGTTGTACAGCGTTACGCTAATGTTGCTGCTGCTGCTGCCAGCTGGAAGTGAGTTAGTCTGCCAGAGATTTTTAAATTTTAATGACAATTGTTTATGAGTCGTTATCCGTAATCTATGGTTTTTTTTTTGTATAGATGTATCCGCTGGCAAACGGCTGTTTGCTTACGAGCGCGGCAAGTGCGAAATTGCAATGGCCGATGTCGTGGAGGGCTTAGTTAATACGAGTTTGAAACGTTTGACACGTCCCTCAAGGCACGTTAGCCAGGCCAGCTTATTACAGTACGATCTCTATACGCCGCACAATCCACAAGAGCGTCAGCTGCTCCATCCGGGGAATGTGCAGTTGCTAAGGAAATCTAACTTTAATGGCAAATGGCCAGTCAGGTAGAGTAGTCTATGAATGTCATGGAGCAATTATAAAATTTGGCCTTTGCGAATCAACACAGAGTCATCATACACGGCTGGACGGGCAAGAGCACCACCTGCTACAATGCAGCCGTTAAGGATGCGTATTTGTCGCGCGGCGACTTTAATGTCATCGTTATGGACTGGAGCCAACAGGCTATGGATATTAACTACTCTCGTGTGTCCAAGCAGTTCCGTTCGATTGCTGCCAGTGTTGCCCAATTTCTAAGTTTTCTGCACGAGTATGCGGACGTTCCCTACGAGAACATCTATTTGGTGGGCCACAGTGCGGGCAGCCACATAGCCGGTCTAACGGGCAAGCATTTGACCCCTGCACGCCTGGGCGCCATCTTTGCGCTCGATCCAGCCGGTCTCTCACAGCTCGGCGTGGGACCCTCAGAGCGCCTGGCACCCACCGATGCCATCTATGTGGAGTCCATACACACAGATTTGCAGCTGCTCGGTAATCCTGAAGGCAACCGACTCAGCCAGGCAGCAATATTCCCCAACTGGGGCCTTGGACAGCCGCACTGCCCGAATGCAACTGCCACTGAACTTGACATCAGCTGCGACCACTTTGGCGCCGTCTTCTACTTTGCAGAATCTGTGCGCCGGCCAAAGATGTTTGGCGCGGTGCGCTGCAGATCCCTGCAGAGCATACGTAAGCTCACCTGTGGCTGCAACAACAGCGGCAAGCACACCAAGTTCAGTGCTGCGACATGTCCCGCTGACTCATTCATGGGTGGCGAACCGGCTATGCCCAAAAAGGGGGTCTTTTATGTCAGTACTCTGCGGCAATCACCGTATGGCACCGCCGACGGCCTAGTTCACATGCAACCACCTAAAATGTCTACAATTTTTGAAACAAGGCGAACATTGTTTTTCATATAAATGCAGGCCGAGCAACAGAGTTGAATGAGCAATAAGTGATATACAGGCTACAACTAAAGATAGACATCTATATTTATAAGAAAATCAGATTGGCAAATTGGTATGAAACTGGTTAATCATTGCTTCGAACACATCATGGCATGCAAGCAGCAAGTGAAGAGTCATTAAATTAAATTACTTCTGCCATAAATAAAAGTTAATTTATTTAAATGTACTAAACGTTGCCTACATTAAAAGTCTATGAAACATAAGTATTTAACATAAGTATTTTACTGATGTTTCTGTTTGCGCTTTTTTTTCTAATTTATGGATAGCCATAGACAACCGAGTAGTTTAAAGCAACTAATGACTTAACGCAAGAATTTGTTAAAGTCTGTCATAAAATTTTACAAATTTTAAATCATAAACATCCTAAAATACCCTCTTATTTAAAGGGAAGTTATTCAGTCAATAATGTTTAATGCAGACCTTTGTAATAAACAAAAGTTATAGATATCACAGTCCTCTTTTAGCTTAGGCACTACGACTGTGTATTCATATAATTATAGTTAAATAGGAAATATGCATTGAACTCACTTGGCTTGGTCCAATGCGATAGCTGGCAACATCCAGTTCATTGACAGCGAGTATTTGTTCCACGGTAACATCTTTATTGCTCGACAAGTCGGCTGCAAGCAGGCCGAAGCGACGCACGAACTCCACTAATGGCACAGATTCGGGAAAGCCCAGGCGATGCAGCCGAGCGGCCTCTAAAACTTGTGAGCCACGTAGCTAAGGGAACGCATCGTAGACGTTAGTTGGCACAGTTCACAGAGTGAGTTAGACCTGGTTAACCTACCTGACTCCTTAACAGTGGCACATTTACCAAATCCTCCTCGGTAGCAGCTTGAACCAGCGCCGTATTGGGCGACCCATTCGCCGTGAACTTGGTATGCTTTCCCGCATTGTGTTGCAGCAAATAGCAGTGCACAAAATGGGTGCCCGTGCGGCGCAACGTATCAATTATGCCATCTACGGTGAACTTCACCTGCAGCATAATTGAGTTACGCTTGACGCCCGCCGTAGTGAAGGAACGCCGGATGCTGGACACTCGACGCAATGACTGTGTACCCTCCAGGCCTGCGAACGAGCCGCAAAACACCATGGCACCAGAGCCGCGCGTCAGTGAGCCAATATAGAGACGATTTATCTCTTCGCGACTGCTGTCCTGCAGCAGTGACACTGCGTTCCGTATGCCCGGATGCTCGCGACTGTTTCGCACCCAGCCATCGACAGCATAGAGCACCGGGTTGGTGCCCTGCAGATGGTGCAGCACAAACTGCCGCTGTCCGGCACATTTGCGCAACAACGTGTGATGCTCACGATCGCCATAATGTGAGAATAAACGCTCTAGGAATGTGTCGTCGTTCGAGTTCGGATAGATGGCCTCCTCGTCCAGTAGCCTGCAAGTAGAGCATTCATGTAAATTATTGTAAACAAATGAAAATGAAAATGACTAAAAATACCCACCAGAGCAAGCCACGACGATCATGCTCGCGCAGATCGCGCTGTGAAGATCGCACCACATGATTCTGTGGAGCCTTGTCAATCAGAGATATCAGCGGGCCCGGATGACAGTCGGAAGCATGATCCATTTCGATCTCCACCAGCTCCTGGGCATAGCGATCCCGTGGCGCCACCAATGTTGTGTGATGGAACAGCATTTGGAGTCGCTCCTGCAGATAGTTGTGACGCAGATCTGCCAGTGTGGCGCCCACTTGTTGGCCGCAGCTAGCTGGATTTTGGAAGCCTGGTGTATCGATGAGCATTATTGAAGCAATAGTATGAGCTGAGGTGCAGATCTGGCGATTTATCAGAGCCACCACAGCGGCCAGTGCCTCCGAGTAAAGGCCAATGACGAGTGCTTCAAGACATTCCCAGGCCCAGTCCTGACCCCCATCCGAGGTGGGCGACTTAGAGGGACTCAAGCTGGCGCCTGTCGCATTGGGCTGCGTAAGACCGAATGCAGCTGCCGATAAATCCTCAAGATTGACGCCCAACAGACTGGCCGCCTTCCGTGCTGCTGTCGGATTCGCAAACTGCGTTCGAGCCGTCGACCCGGTGCCCATTCGAGTAATACCCGCAATGCCTAGATGATAAATAGCTGCCAGTATACTCCAGATACCCCGCACAGCCTTGGCATCAATGTTGAGTGTCTCAAATGCTTGCACCGTACGCAAAAAGTCATTGGCCGCCCGATGACGATCTTCCAATCGCTGCGAAAGCGATATAAATGGATGACTGTCCTCAGACGATATGTTCTCTAAATGCAGCTCTTTCTGTAGCAGACCTGCGGCGCCAGCCAACAGTCGCGTCATAATGTGGAAGCTGTGCTCGTGTGCAAGCCTGCGACCCGCACGTTGTCGCTCCGGCAGCAGCACCTATAACCAAACGTAGGTCATTAGTGAGATAATCAACCGAGAGATGATCTACGCTCAGCTTACCTGCAAAGAGGCTGATGCTATTTGACCGGTCTGATCGAAGTCCAAGCTGAGCAGCTGCGTCATACGCGTCGCATTCGAATTCAGACATGTTCTCGTATTACCAAAGGCTTCCAAAATTGTGCACAATGCACCAACTTTTTCCGCATTAATAAAATTATTGTATGCACCTGACGGGAGAAATTAATTAGTTGATTGAATAATACACAATATGAATTTTATGATAAAAATATAGATAGTTTCACTATTTGAAATTGAAGGGACTCGTGATTGATCGCTGATTAATATTAATCATCACATCATCAAGTATGTAGCATGTATTCATAAGCATTTCTATTACATTTTATAATTATCAACATTTCAATTCTTATTCAAAATTAACGACATATCAAATAATTATCTGAATCAATCCTTGTCTAATTGCAATTATACTGATTGCAAGAATTGGTATTCAAATCTGAACATTAATAAAGCTAAGATTTATTTCTTTACGCCTACGAATGGGCGAGAATCAGATAAATGGATTACAAATGTAGTCGACTAGACAACTCAAGACCAATTCGATATGAATTGCGTTTAGGATTTGCCGTATATGGCATAACCTACGTCATGAAAAACTGAAATTATACCATTTTACAATAGTAGAACAATGAGAAATGACTTGACAAATTGCAGCTGCGCATTTAGACAAAATGCAAATGAGCTAATCGAACGCCAGATTGGATTTTTGGTGTGGCCCAAACGGGGCCAACCAACAGCGACAATAACTGCAATAACTACAAGCACCAACATCAGCAACGGCTACAACAATAGCAACAACAATGTCTAGACATACCAGCAGCCAACGCCAAGTAGTTGAGCGCATGCTTAAAGCTTGTGGTCTTGCCAGAACCAGAACGACCCATGAATATTAGACTTTGATCGCGTCGCGTTTCAACCAAACTCCTGTAGGCGGTCTGGGCTAGCGAGTAGACGTGGGGCGGCATGTCCTCCGTTTTGCAGCCGCGAAACATGGATACAACCTACAAGCATGCAAACAGACAAGAAAGACACAGCAAGATAATAAATAAGCCGAACAAATCAAATCAAACCAAACCAGTACAGGCCAGCAACCAGACCAGTCTCACCTTCTCAGAGTAGAGCGACAGGGGTGCCATTGGGTTGACCACGAGCAGCGTGGGCCCCGCCTTGGTGTGTATAAGATTGCTGGCATATCGCTGTCGGAGGCAGTGCAGCACAGACGCCTCGTTCAGATACTTCAGCTCACAGATGTCCTCAACCAAGTCCAGTGCGGGGCTGTTCTGCTTCTCGATGTCATCCTCGTCCACGGTCAACTGCTCGCCATTATGCAGCAGGCGCACGCTCAGCTTATGCTCCTCATGCGCCGTGTCGCCAGGCGGCAGACGCAGCGCTGCCGTAAAGCCACCGCGATGCACCAGCCACACACGTTCCGGCTGCGAGGCGTCATCGACTACGTCCACATCGCTATCGCTTTTGCCAAAAAGGCCGCCCGTACCGTTCTCGTGCCGACTCTGCAAAATATGAGCATATATTTACTGGATATTCAAGAATCGGGGTCAACAATTCGATGGGGCGCAACTTCAAGTGATATTTTGTGTACTATTTCGGTCTATTTTTGGGCGCACGCATTTTCACGCATTTATTCCATTTATTATGGTACTTCAGCTCCGTTGGATTCAGTTCACCTAAGCGCAACGTCAGTTTTTCGTTATTTCGTTTTATTTCGGTGCATTTCTAAATTTGATGTTGTTTCTAAATCCTAATTAGTTGCCCAGACTAGCAGCCCATAGAGCGAGGCCCAGACCCAGTGCCCGCCCCTTCTTCCCAATTCCCCTCCACCCGAGCCCCATTGCCATCCAAATGCTAGTGGGCTAGACATGCTGTGTGGCTGTAGATGTTGCTGCAGCTGCTGCTGTTGTTGTTGCTGCTGCTGATATTACTTCGCTCTAGCTTTGGCTGTGGCTGGCTGTGCGGCTGCGTTATGCAACGCGCCAACGTCGCCAGCAGCGTTTCGTTGGCGGTGCCAACACGTTCAGTTCACATTTGGAGCTATAAATGGCATTTACTCGTTGCTGCCGACGCAGTTTACTTTTCGTATGCTGCTATCTATGCATCTGCCGCATCTCCTCAGCGCGCACCACCCGACCCGCTCTCTTCATCTGCTCAACTTTGCATTAACTTGTACTTGTTGTTGCAATCGTACTTTGTGGCGTAATTATGAAAATATTGTGCTAGGTTCAATAGCCCGTAATTGGAGTCATTTTCGGCTATGCGCTGTTAATAGATCCAGAATGCCTATGCCCACCAGTAGAATATACCGATTGCAAAATGTTTTAAACAGGAAATAAATATTGAGACTCATTCATGTCTAGAATTAAAACTGTTGCGGAATATCATGTTAGTGGGTAAAAATTAAACATGAAACAGTATATAACAGTATTACTAAATAAAAAATAAGAAGCATGATTCAGTTTGTTTTGCAAGAGATTTCTTGGGAGTTGGATTGGATTATATGAAGTACAAACTCTAGCGAAAAATACCTTGAACCCACTGATCAGTCAGAAATTCATAAAAGCTCTTTAATAACTGTATATGGGATGTACTTATATTCAACGAAAAGCTCAAAAACAAATAGATAAAATAAATAAATAAATCAATTATATAATTAGTAATTCAAATGGTATTGCAAATTCTCAAATTTTTTATCGTATAAAAACTTGAGTGCGAGCCAAACTTTTTTATTGAATAACTTCATCTAATAATAATTTTATGCTTAGCCAATTACAAACACCTCCCACATTTGTATAAACATCTACTCACATACATACATGCATGTATAAAGTTTTATAAACAAATGAACTGACAAGCGTCTGTCCACTGTCAATCAATAGCTGCAGTCGTCGAATGGTGGGGCAGCTGCGGTTCATTGAACCCGCCACCGTTTAAGTTGATGAGATAGACAAATTAGACAAGGAATGTGCAGACAGACCTAACTAATTAACATGTACAGGGCATGGCGAGCTATACGACAAAGAGCAGAGAGCGCGAAAAACAAAGAATAGAGAGAAAAGACAATGAGAACGAACATAGGGAGAACTGTCAATTAAGCTCTGACTAAGGTTTACCGAACACAATTCAATTTTAAGATTTGATATCTAAAAACTATCGTTTATTTTGTGGCATGCAACTGTCCCAGCTGAAGACCAGAAAGATAGAGAAGGAAAGAGCGAGAGAGAGAGAGAGAGAGAGAGAAGAAAACAACAAAGAGGGCGACGTAAATGAATACTTCCGCTCGACAGGGCAGCGAGTCCATCGCTCGACGCAGTCGGCGTAGTGAGCCATAAAACCATAAATGCAGCGACAAGACGACCATATCGTAAATTATGAGCCGACCATTTGCCCACGCACCGTCCCGATCCCCAATCCCATTCCCATTCCCGTTCTTAACCCAGTCGCCGTATGCCTACCCAGCAGTCTAAGCATAATAAAATAACTAACAACTAAATCGTACATTGGGTCACGGTTCGACGATCTATCGATCCATTCATCGATCGAGTCGTAAAGGGCCAAAGAAAGAAAGTTTTTTTTTTGTTTAACACTAAACGACAAAGATGGGAAATAAAGTTTTATATTTCATATCTTTTTACTGAGCGGAAACAGTTCGATTTTAGTACAAGATCATCAGAAGCAACAACAGCTCCCGATACTATTTAAATACGTGAGTAAACAGTTATGACTCGATAATAATGTTTGACTTTTATTATAAGCCCAACTGCACCTTCAGTTTCAACCGACACATTCAGCCCATAGATGACAAATACGCCACCTTCGCGAATATATTTAAGTATATAGCTAAGCAAAATGTTTTAGGTCATACTGTTTCCAGAGAAATTTGACTAGAATTATGTAGAGTATTCTCCGTATGTGGGTCGTATACAGGGCGGGTAAAAGTTATACGTTACATGGGTAACTAAATTCTTTCACTATTTCACAATATAATATTAAAAATTAGTTAAAATATTATAAATACCATTTCCAATCTATACTATCAAATCAGATTTGTAATATTCCATATAATGCATTGGATTGGATACGGATTTTTTAAATATAGAAATAGAATTATGTTATATATATATTTTGGAATAGAGGACAGTAGTTTCAGATATTAAGAAATTTCAGGTAATGAAGTTTATACAATCTTTCACTGAATACAATTTTATTGTATCTATTCCAATATTAAATTTACGCTTTTTATACGAAAAAGCAGGTAATCTATGAGAGCTAAGTGGGTATTTTCTGAAAACAAATATTAAATATTTGCAAGTCCATAATTTCAAAAACTCTATTCACAACAAAGAAGTTATCTAAACAAAATTTTGTGGGGTTTTTGTTTTTTTTTTTAATTGGTTACAAATATTTCGCATATGCATTTCGTCTTGGTTCTTGTAGTCGAGTGTAATTATATTATGCGCACCTTCTGCTTAACGCTTGCATCATAGTTTTTGTAGTTGCAGCCCAGCGAGTTGGCCCAGATGAGTGGCCACTGCTGGGCAGCGTTTTGGGCATCGCGTCGCCGTCGATAAGAACTGCGTAGATGAGGCACGGGCGAAGCTGGCGCTGCAGCTGCAGCTGCTGCTGCATACTTGGACGCAGCTATAGCTGAGCTGTTCCATGGCGGACGTATTAATGTTGTGGCTGCTGCATTGGCAGATGTTGTTGTCGCTGGTGTGTTTACTGTTGCTGTTGAGCCTGGCGTTGTGTTGATCTTGCCATTCTGGCGAAAGCTGCGCGTGCGAAACGAATTGCGCTCGATGCTGGCAACAGAAGCCGCAGCAGCAGCAGGAGATGTGGGAGTTGTCTCCTTGGCTCCTTGCCTAGTGGCAGCCAATCGCGGCGGTTTGGGTGGCGGTGGCGTGGGCGGCACAGTGGACAATGATGTAGACGGCCAGCTGCTGGAGTTCTCAGAGCCGCTCTCACTGATCGTCTCCGAGCTAATACTATTCTTGCGCTGCGCCTTTGGCGTAGCTTTTGTTTTATTGGGCACGCCCGTTGCTTTTTGCGCCTTGTTGGTGCCGCAGGCGTGCGCCTTGCCCGTGCAACCACGATGGAAGGACGGATTTAGGCCGGAACCCGGCGCGGCGGGCACAGCAGGCACGATGCCTCCTCGCAGTGTTTGCTCGAAGTTTTTCGTCTTGAGAAACATGATAAAAATATGCGCGCGAGTTTATTTGTCTGTATGTGTATGTGTGTGCGAGTTATGTGATCACTTGGTACTTAGATCGTAAGTCAAATGCAAACAATTGTCATGGCCAGCAGCCAGCAGTGCTTGGAGCATGACCAGACCCACACAGACCGGGCCAGCGACGCACAGACGTGAAACGGGAAGTATGTGCGAAACTGGAGCGCGCCCAAAACCTTGGAACTGTTAGTCGCACCACAGACTCAACAATCTAGTTGTGTGTGTCTATGTGTGTGTGGTTACGCGAGTTCAGACACTTAATGCTTTGACATTAGAGACAATTGAACTGGCTGAAAACAGCCAGTCATCGTGCGATCGCCGTTTGATTGATTGATTGAAATGCAAGACTCGAGTCACGAACGCGAATCAAATGCGAGTTATGAATTAACTATTAAAGCCAGTTTGAATGACAAGAATTTTATAATTTGTTGTTGCTATTTTTGTTGCTGTTGTTATTGTTAATTATGTTGTTACTGTAATCCCGCATAGAAATTTCACAGTGGGTGTCTCGCGCTTCGATTTCCGTACCGAACTTGGGCAGAGTTTGCAGCGTACTGACGGCCCAGCTCCAACGACAGCGACAACGAAGCGAGCAACAACAACAGCAACTCGACAAAAACAAAAGCAACCAAACGCAAGCAGCGCAGCACGAGCAACGTCGACGACGACAGCGACTGCGACGACAGCTATTTGTGTAGGCAGCCGACGCAGTCCGAAGTGGGTGTAGAAAAATGCACACAGCTGCAGCTGCTGTTGCTTGTGTTGCTGCTGCTGCTGCTGCTGCTGCTGCCGCCAATGTGGATGTGGATGTTGATATTGACGTCGACGTCAACGTCTTCGTCCATGTTCGCTGCTTGTCTGCGGCTGTTCGTGTTGCAGTGTGGGCAAAGGGGAGCTGTGCAGCACGTTGTTAATGATGTTTACTAAAATGCAGTTCGAGTTTTTTTCTCAACAGTGTTGCCAAATCGCGTTTTATTTTCGTCTGCTGAATGAAGTGAGTAAGACGCTCGAATATGTCGACGCCTTTATGAACTTAGCCAGACAGCAACAACAACAACCATGTTCTAATTGGAATGGGGCTTAGCTATATAACTGCAACGGGCTGGGTCTGGAATTTCTCAGCGACTGATCGCTCGTTCGATCGCTCAGGTGCTGACAATTTTTACAACATATTTGCAAAAGATAAACACAGGGAAAAATGTGAAACACGTTTCTAGCTGCAGCTAAAGTCAACAAGTTAATAAGAATTTCAACTGGAATCGCAATTGCAATTGCTATTGCTCGATAGCTAGTTACCCTGTATAGAAAAACAGATCGATATTTTGCCATTAGATTTTACATTCTGAGCTTTAAAATACGCCGTTGCGTTTTCTGTCTAGCATCATCATCATCATCACGTAAACCCCAAATTAAACAGCAAATATTTATTTTCTTGAATACATATTTACACTCTTTTTCTGACCACTCCAACGTGATTCCCACATTGAAAGAAAAAAAAACCTAGTTTACATTACTTTTCTGAAAATAAAATACCCTAGCATAAGTTGGACCAATTTCGAAGATGAATGTTATTATAGAGGTAAAATTCTCTACGATAAATGCAATCAAATTAATTGTTAAATAAAAACTAGTTTTTAAAAGCTAAAAAAGTATTTTGTTAATAATATAATATTTGATAAATAACTAATCTTCCATAAACGTATAAGCATATAATGAATTAACGAAATACAATCTTATCAGCTGGTGCTGACCTATTCAAGATAATACTAATACCTGACCAGCCTTAATAAGAAATTGCTTATTAATGCTTGTTATCAATATAAAATTTAGAACAGCCATCAAAAATAGTTAATTACTTTGTTGGTTCATTGACTCCAATTTAGATGGGTTCAAAGAAACATGGAATATTTGTTAGCTTCTATAATAGGTAAGTAGATATTTAGAAGGAATCCTATTTGAAACAGTCAACTCTGTTTGAAATTACTGAGCCAACTTGCTCGCCACTTGATCGCTCAGAGCTTTAATTCTATCGAAATTACATGATTAATGAACGATTACGAGTGATTATAATATTGTTGCTATTCCAGGTAAAAACTTTCATTAATCACTGGGTTGCTAATGGATTTAGATGGGAATATGAGTTGTTGTCTTACCTGACGCTTGAAGCGCTTGCTGGCGCTGCGACGGAGTGTGTTGCAGTTGCCGTTGTTAATGGAATGATCGATCTCTTCAACGGTGGCCGTGCTGGGCGCCATGCAGCGCTTGCTCAACTCCACCAGCTCAGCTACGGGTTGCACCTAGATACGTGAAGGACACGGAGAGAGAGGAATGTCGTGAGTGTGAATGTCATGAGATTGTAAAGTGTTTTGCGTACCTCGACGGTGACAGCATCGCCACTATTGCGTATCATCTCGATGATGATCTCGCGCGATAAGTCGCCCACGGGTGTGCCATTTACCTTGATCAAACGATCGCCAGGCAGCAGACCCGTGGCGCCACCCCCAGCACCAGGCTCCGCAAAGATCACTGGTCGAAAAATGGGCGACATCAACGACTCGGTGCGGTCCAAGCAAATGGCTTTGCGCAGACTGAACCCGAAGTCATGCCGCGGGGATTTCTGCCGTTTGATGACCAGCTGCCTGGGCGGCGGCAGCTGCACCAGCTGGACCGGTGGCAATGGCAGCTGCACATCCTCAAAGGCGTGCACACGGGCCCAGCGATCGATGCCCTGCGATTCGCCCACTGGACTCAGCGAGAATGGAGGCGTGGCAAAGGAGGAGTTTGTGGTATCTGTGAGACTGTCGGCACTCGGTGACGGTGATGTCAGCACATGCAAATGGGCAGCCTGCGTGGGCGTCTGTGGTGCGCCATAGCGCGCGTTCGCCGGCAGGGTCATGGCGCGCTGCTGCGGCGGATGATCGCCGTCGCTGCGCAGGCTCTCCACGGAGGTGAACGAGGTGCCATGTTGGCTGGAATTGGAGCCACCGCTGCCGCCGCCACGGTTGCCCTCAAACAGCTGCTCATTTTGCATGGTGTTGCGCATCAGCATTTCGGGAGTGCCGCCACCGGTGAAGACAATCTCTTCGTGAACGTTGCTCATGTTGCTGCGCGAACCCTTCAAAATGCCACGCTTGGGCGGCTTTGGCGGCACCGGCGGCAAAAATCGATTCTGTCAGCATAATTGTAATTACATTTCAGAAGCATCAACTTCGACTTAGCATGCTCACCTTCAGTCCGCCCGAGAGCAGGGAATGTGTAACCTCGCCATAGTTCAAGATAAGAGATTCGTTGGCGGCGCTTCGACTCTCGATATGTGTCATCACAGATGCTACAATTTCCTCATTGCCACGATCCTGCTCTGGGCCGCCATTTCCATTTCCATTGCCATTCCCATTTCCGTTCGCGTTGCCGCTGGCTGCATCGGCATTGAGGGCCGCAAAGAAATCTGCACTGTAGTCCGCTGTTATGCCGCTGGGCAGTTTTTCCTTCTCCTTGCGGCGGCCCCGTATCTTCAGCGATCGACGCACTTCCTCCAGGCGCAGCAGTTCATCGGTGCTCATGCTGCCAGTCACCCCGCCCCCGCTGCCACCTTTAGCCTCTTTGCGCAATTTCTTTTCGCGCTTGCGACGCTCCTTCTCTTCATCGCCGGCGCTTTTCTTCATGAAATTGAACATCTTTATCTGTTCGTGTGTGTGGGTCCTTAGGGATCTAGCTGCAATCAGACGATAAAATAATGCCTTTTTAAGCTTATTATTTCAACTCACTTCTACAACAAACTGTCTATATTTATTTTATTAATTTATTTTCATTTTTAAAAAACAAAATAAGATTATTGTATTTATAAAATTTATCATCTCTATTTGAAAAGTCAGTATCAAAAAGTACAAATAATTTATTATATATATAAATATTTTTCGCAATAATGAGCACAAGAAATAATAATATTTAACGAGCTCGCAAATATACCTATTATATATATTTATACATATATATTTGTATGATAAGAGCAGCGAGCTCGCTCCGCAAAAATATCTGATAAGCCAGTGAAATTTTAAATCAATTTATACAGATTCCTGATAAGTTAGTATGACAAGTAGTGTAAATTCGTCGTATATGTATAAAAATAAAATTTGTATACAAGACCGAAGATAACATAAGGAATAGATACAAGAAAGAGACGCGATATCACTAACATTTCAATCCGAAGTGAACTTCGGGCTCTGAGCCGGTTAACAGTGAAGTACCAATCGGGTAGAGGGGGGCAAAGAGGCGAATGTCGCAAGTTCAAGGGCGTGCCCAACCGTTTTGCACATTTTTGTTCTCTGCTGCTAATTTGATTTGCCCTGCCATGCCCTGTCCAGGCCAGCCACAACCTCATGCATTGCGGTTAGTTTCGCATTTTTCTTGGTTACTCTCTTTTCTTTTATTTCCTTTGCTTTTCGTTCGTTGCAAAAGAAACCCTGGGACCAATGCACCCGCACACAACCACAAGAGTTAACTGTTTTTTGCACATCTGCATGCGAGTGTGCGTGTACTTGTGTGAGTTTGCGTTTGCATGGAATGGCAAAATCACGTAAACAATGCGTCAGGCATGCATATTTTTGTTAATCTTGCATTTCGCTTTGATGCCAACAGTGGCTTTTTGTCATTGGGCCTCGCCCTCATTTGTTATTATTTATTCAATTATGCGCTTTCTTTTTCCATATTGTATACAATTTTTGTTTTGTTTTCACGCACCACTTACATACTCTCGCACATATACACACACCTACATACACACACACGTATACGTTTGACACTCGAGGGGCCCGTTGTTATTGCAGTTGTATTTGCAATTGAGTTTGTATTTGTTTGTATTGATTGCCCCAGACTCGATTGCATTTCGAATTTAGCTGTTTTATGTTGCTTTATTTTATGGCCACTTGCCTCAGCTGGTGTCTAATTATTTATACAAAACAATTTGTGCTCATTCAGCAAAATCCAATAGACAGAGGGTGGAACTGGAATGCGCTACGAGCCAGAAGCAAAAAAAGAAAGCTGCCTGCCACTCGCGAAGTCAATAACACCTTTGTTTTTGCAGTTTTCTATGTCTCTTTTGATAAGCTAAGCACACAGGCACACACATATGTATATATACTTGTATACTATATTTCTCCCTGAATAAACATTATTATGAATCCTTCTTTTTACCTTTTCGCTTAAACCAATGCGCACAATTACGCGTTTGCCATAAATAATTGCCTTTCTATTTTAATTCTAAAATTTACAAAAATCCACCGTACCGACGACGACGACCGATCGGCCAGTGTGCACACAACTGTTACTTAGAGGTGGCCCGATACTTACACACACTTATCGATGTTCGCTCTTGGACCAATGTGTACACACCACTAAACAAGCAAAACATTATTGCAGTGCTGTGAGGCGCATAATAATTTCCCTGCAGGTGAGCTCGATAACATTTTGTGGATTTGATTTAGAAAATTACGATTTTATGACATATTATTATTGAATAACATAAAAACAGGTTTATATTTTAAGGCAGCATTTGTGATCCAAAAACATAATAACTTAATTACACTGGCATATAGTATAATTTAGGAATTAAGCTTATTTGGATTTACTATTATCGCTGTTAGGGTCCTTCCAGAAAGAAGTTTTAGGCTCGATATGATAAGATTTACGTGCCGAAACGGTGTCTGGAGTTGGAATGATCACCCCAATGGTCTCGAATAAGTTCTTCGAACTGTTGGCATTTTGTTTGGCCATCTGATAGTCTCCAGAATCGAAAAATTTTGGCTTTCTCTGTAAACGCTTCTCGAGGAAAGCTGAGGGACTAACAGGCTTTTGAACGCTCATATAGCACTGATCTTTCGAATCCATTTCGTGCTCTGCGACTATCTCTAAGTGATGAAATTTATTTTGCTTCTGGGATTGACCACTGTAGTTGTTTTCAGTTGATTCCATGCCGCTAAATCAATTGAATAAATTTTGTATCGTCGAAATATACGTTTATTTATTTAAACATATACATACGTACATAAATTTATATATGTAAATAGATTTGACGTTGAAGAAAGCTACCATATCAATTGATTGTCATCCTGGCATAGCATGCTGAGTGTTGCTGTGGATGAGTCATATCGTCCAACCGCCATGGTGTTTCGACGAACCACCACAATTTAGACTTCGTATATCGCACGAATAAAAAAGTGAAGCGTAAAAACCAAACGGTGCATCTACATGGAAAATTAAGTGTGAGTGCGTGTGTTGATGAAAAACTAAACATACTTCAACATACATATATTATGCGAACTAGGACAAAAGAAGTCTTTCGATCAATTCAACAATTGCGTGGAGAATCCGTATCGAACTGTGTGTGTCCGAAACCACACATACACACAAGCTCTAGCAACACTCTCACTCGTTAACACACAACAGAAACAAAAACAACATACGTGAGTGTCGCTGCCGTCACCGTCACCATTAGCAGCAGAGTCTGTCTTTTACATTTCTGAAAAAAAGTAAAATCAAATGCAAAAGTCGGTTCTTTTGAACGATTAGGTGGGTTCAAAATTTGTAGTGACATTTCAAATGCAAGTGTTTTATGCCGAATTCCCCCAAACAGCCGTGGCCTTTGTTATTGTTGTTCGCTCGCTCGCTTACAAATTTTTCGTCGTCGTCGTCGTAGTCAGAGTCGCCGTCGTCAACGCAGACGCCGACGCCGACGTCGACGTTAACAGTGTTGTCTGCCCCCGATGGTAATCTATCTTTCTGGGGCTGTATGTTTGCGTGCATACATATATGTATGTGTATGCACATATAAATAAACGAATGTGTACGTGTGTGTATATATATATATGTGCATTTGTTAACTGTATTAGCGTCTAGACATGTTGCTGACAAGGCTGCAATCTCGAAAAGTTTTGCTTGCGGTTCGGTTTGCCGGTTCGAACTTCGAACAATTGTTTGGACTCGTGCGTAGACTATTGTTTTTTATAGAAGTTCAACAATATGAAGGGGTAATCGTAACTGCTGTAAAAAAATTCTTGTCATTAAATAGTAATATGCCTGCATAAACAATTCTCATGAATTTATGTATATATTTAAGTGTGTGTGTCTCCGAGTGAACTGGCTTGCAACTGGTTCGGTTCAGGGAGTGAATCTATTCCGAACCTGTGTGCATTTTATTCTTTTTGTTGTTGTTGCTGATCACTTGATGCGCCGACCTACACGCACACACACAAGTACTCTGGCACACAGAAAGAAACGTTATTGTATACATACATATGTATGTATTGTCTGTCGAGACATGTCCGCGTCTCACCCGTCAACTTCCCCCGGCCGGCCCACACGCTTTTCTTTGGTCGCGGCCTCGCACTTTGCATTGCAGACAGACAAACAAACATGTGTGCACGAGTGTGTACATACATATGTGTGTGTGTGTGCTTGTATTTTGTCGATTTTATTTTATGTACATTTGTTTACAGTTTTAGATAGCGAAATTTGTACAGCCGGCAGCGACCGCCAAGGCACGGAGTTGACATTTTCGCAAATTGCAAATGAATATGTTTTTTTTTTTTCAGCTGCGATCATTGCCGCGCTCTCTGACACACACACACACATACACATGCACACGTGCCCCTCACACCTTTATCGCTCGTTGCGATCGCAACCAGCGGGCCACACAGACAGTGAGCGCGACATGCAAGCATACAAATGTATATATGTATATGCATGAATACATACAAACAGTAGCGCATATGCATACATATGTATGTATGTAAATATGTGCGTACATCGGCATGCATGTATGTATGCGTGTAAGTTCATGAACAGCAGTGATCCGTCGACTTGTTTTGATTTAATTTCGCGGTAAATGCAATCGCGAAAAATTTTGCTCGTATCGCTGGTGCCGACCGCTTCGCGGGGAATTTGTTTGAAGCTGAAATGGCAAAAGCAACAATAATAACAACATCAGCAGCTACATCAAGAACAATTGCGACAGTCGCGCTGTCTATATGCTGGCGCCTCTACGTGTGGGCCGCGAAATGACTAAGTGAAAGAGAGCGCCAGGGCAGTCGCCGCCGTCATCGTTGTCTTTGCGCCAGCCCTTTTGCGAACGGAAATATCGTAAATGTGCGATTTTCTGTTTTTTTTATTTTTAATTTTTTTTTTTATTATTTTTTCGAACGATCGATCCTATTTTAAACAGTTTTGCAGCTGCTTCTACTGCAGCTGGTGACGCAAGCGGCAGCAATAACAATAACAACGTCAACGACAACAACAAAGGGCTGTGCAATTTGCCATAAACACGCCAAAAGACAATAACAAAATATGCATATGCATATACGTATGTATGTATATGCATATTAGAGATGGGTGCGTGCTGAATACTTTGCGTGACACGAAAAATAATTTGAAATTGGAATTGGAAGAAAAGTTGTCATTTTCATGTTTTGTTGACTTAAAATCTAGTATACATAATTTTATAATCATTCGTATTTTTGTTGAAATTTGCAGGGCCTTTCTGAGTTTCACCACGTGCCCATCTCAAAAGTGCAAATAGTTGTATTTATGTATAAAAGAAGTGGATTATACACTCGTGAAAATGCTAAGAAACACTAATACTTTGTACCATTTAGACCTGTGCATTTTTTAACAAGTGCCGTCATTGTAGAACTGGGACTGTGGCGTGCGGAATTGGTTAGCTTGGTACACCCGGAACTGGGAACAGCCTCAACACGAATTATTTACCATTTGCGCTGCAGAGGAGATCGACTGTGGTCGCCAGCGCCGCACCTAGATCTGCCTCAATAACGCCCACACCAACAACTTTAGCGATCACTGGCGGTCGTTTGGGCTTAAATTTCAACAGGAATAACACAAGCAACAGCAACGCCAGCAATAACAACAGCAACGGTAGCAATAGCAACAACATCAACGATTGCAACGTGTCGGAACTGAGCGACGCACTGCTAAACAACGAGGTGCGCGCCATCCGGTATCCAATAGTGACGGCAACAGAAGCCATCATGTCCTTGACAGCAACGGGCTCATCGCCCACCAGCCCCATTGAGCCCTTCATTTCGCCCAACCCACAGATCGTGAAAGAGGGATGGCTGTCGAAGCGCGGCGAGCATATCAAGACTTGGCGCCAACGCTATTTTGTCCTGACCGACGATGGTTCTCTGAAGGGCTATCGCAGCAAGCCGGTTGATTATACATCGCAGGAGCACGTGCTCAACAACTTTACCGTGCGCGGTTGCCAAATCATGGCCGTGGATCGGCCAAAGCCCTTCACATTCATCATACGCGGTCTGCAGTGGACGTCAGTAATTGAGCGCACCTTTGCTGTCGGTTCGGAAGAGGAACGTCAAGGCTGGACGGAGGCTATACGTAATGTGGCCAGCAGGCTATGTGAGATGGGCGAGACGGCCATGTCTCCATTAGCACAAACAGATACGAGCGATGTAGATATGGCTGGCATTGCCGAGGTGGAGCTGTCCGAACAGTTTTCAGTGCAAGGCACTACACGCAACAGTAGCGGTGTTAAAAAAGTGGTACGTATTGGGAAACAGACTCCCCTATATTTATCCATATGAACATCGATTAACTCGCATATCATTTAGACTCTTGAAAACTTTGAATTCCTTAAGGTGCTCGGCAAGGGCACCTTTGGCAAGGTAATTCTCTGCCGCGAGAAGGCTACTGCCAGATTGTATGCAATCAAAATTCTCAAAAAGGAGGTGATCATACAAAAGGATGAGGTCGCGCACACACTCACTGAAAGCCGCGTGCTAAAGTCAACAAATCATCCGTTCCTGATTGTAAGTGTTATTCTATTTCATCATATCGAATTATTGTCAGTAACGAAATGTGAAGCGTCAAAGCAGGGGGATTCCCCGCTTCGATTTGTTTGCCTTGCCATATGAGTGTTGAATTTAATGGTTAGGCGCAAAAGACAAAATTAGTTTGTAACAATATTTGAATCTTGAAATTATTTGGATTTGAATAGGATGTATACATAAAACATTTCTTCGAGAAATATTGTAAAAATCAAAAAATAATTGTTAGATTATCATATACTGAATCGATGGCCCAGATTTGGATATATACATATATGTACTTGCTTACAGCATATAATTGGATCATCAGCAAAGATGACGTAACTACGTCTATTAATTTTTATAATTATAGGTGTATAATCAGGATAATAATATCAGATCAATATACAGCGTTTTCCACATACAAGTTTCAATTAAAATCAGAATTAGATTTAATGCATAGATATCGGTAGAACATTCTTTACGATACGATCATACTGGTAGGATTGCAATCAATATATGTATGTATATTTAAGTTTGCAAATTTATTTCTCTGCAATAAAAATTAATGAATGTAGCATATGCGAATGGCCAGCATAGATGTATTTTCCGACTGCAATCTATATTTATATAGTATTTGCTTGTTAAGTATAGATCGTTTTAACCTAATCAATAATAAATATATCTAATGTAAATGTTTTTCTGTTCTCTGTTTTGTAGTCACTGAAATATTCATTTCAAACCAATGATCGTCTCTGTTTTGTCATGCAATATGTGAATGGTGGCGAGCTGTTTTGGCATTTGAGTCATGAGCGCATCTTTACAGAGGAGCGAACACGCTTTTATGGCGCCGAAATAATATCGGCGCTGGGATATTTGCATTCGCAGGGCATCATTTATCGTGACTTAAAGCTGGAGAATCTTTTGCTGGACAAAGATGGCCACATTAAGGTAGCGGACTTTGGGCTGTGCAAGGAGGACATCACTTACGGTCGTACAACGAAGACGTTTTGTGGCACACCGGAATATTTAGCCCCCGAAGTATTAGATGATAATGATTATGGGCGCGCGGTGGATTGGTGGGGGACCGGTGTGGTTATGTATGAGATGGTGAGCAAACGACTACATAACATTTGTAAATACATCTATAAATAAATATATTTCCTAAATTTGCAGATCTGTGGAAGACTACCATTCTACAATCGTGATCATGATGTGCTTTTCACGCTGATATTGTTAGAAGATGTGAAATTTCCGCGGAATATAACAGACGAAGCAAAAAGTCTATTATCTGGTCTTTTGGCTAAGAATCCTAGAAATCGTTTGGGCGGAGGACAGGATGATGTTAAGGAGATACAAGCACATCCATTCTTTGCGAGTATTAATTGGACAGATCTGGTGCAGAAGAAGGTATGACAAATTAGTAATAGGCTTAAACAAAATTAATCAACATTGTATTTTACATAGATAACGCCGCCTTTCAAGCCTCAGGTTACATCAGATACAGACACACGATATTTTGACGAGGAGTTTACAGGCGAGAGCGTTGAGCTAACGCCGCCGGATCCCACGGGACCACTAGGTTCTATAGCCGAAGAGCCGCTTTTCCCGCAGGTAAATTTATCTTTGCTTAACTTACGAAATAAACATTAAAATAACATTTGGCCTTCAAATTACAGTTTAGCTATCAAGGAGATATGGCCAACACATTGGGCACCTCGTCGCACATAAGTACTTCCACAAGTCTCACATCGATGCAATAGAACAAGTTTAACAAACACACATAAATACATACTATAAACACATTATGTTCTGCTTCATCACCTATGATCACCCATAATATACTGAGTTATATAGAACTGGGTAATATTGCGAGCAAAACTGAAATAAATTTGTACCGCTAAGTTTATACACCAATAATAACAAATGAATGATAGTAACTTATTTTTCTTACCTTCAATAACAACAGCTGAAAAAAAGCAAGGTGAGATAAGAGAACGTTGAGCGCGATATATAAAGAAAAGAAAAAATATAGTTTACAAGATATAATTATACTTATATACTTATATATACATCTAAATATAACATTTTAAGCATAACGTTTAAAGTGATTAGTTAATTTTTAAATGCAAGTATAACATTTATCAAGCAAAAGAGAAAAGAGAAAAGAAAAAACATAAATATGAAACATACATCAGCACACTAATACACAAAATACAATACACTACTAGCATATAAGTAAAAAGAAAAAGTTTATATAACTGTGCAGCAAAATATCGAAATACACACACCCACACCCACATCCACACCAACACACAAAAAACACTATATATACAAGAAACGCATTAATTATACTCCAAAGAAGCAAAAAACAAAAACAATTACGAGTTATATTTAATGGTAAAGTTGCCTCTGATGTGCTCAGCTTTATGGAACAGCTGAATACAACAATAAAATCATGAACTAAAAGCTATAAATAATGAGCGTAAAACGATATTTCAACTGCATGAGCGCCAATAACATTTAAGAAAATGATTTAAAAAACTAAGAAAGAAATTTATATATTGCATATGCTTTTTTACACAAATATTTGTACATATTTATATACAACAAATCAATTTTTAAACCAAAATGTAAAAAAAAGTGAAAAACCCAAATTTCCTTTTTTTTTTTTTAATTTGAAAAAAAAAAGAATAAAAATGCCTAAAATGTTTGTCATAATTATGTCGGCCTTGCAGAGTTAATAAAACAGCATTAAGCATGAAATGTTGTGTATACCTATCAGATCAGGCAACTACAACAGAATTACTACTTAAATTAAACCAAAATAAAAAAATGGTAAATAAATTTGATATTTTTTTATAAAAGAATAAAACTATTGAATTAAACTTGTAAATAAAAAGTAAAAATAAAGTGAACAATGTTCGGGCATTACAACTAAATACAATATATACAATAAAAGTATAATCTCTTCTATATACAATGAAAACATTAATGAGAAAGAACTTATCAATTGAAATATAAAGAGCAAAAAAAAAAAACAGTTAAATGAAATATATTTTCTTAAATAAATACATTAAACGAAACCCGCTTGCAAAACTAAATTAGAAATAAATATGCCAAAGATCCGGCGCAGCGATATAAAACCCATAAATACATCTGATAAGTTGAGCAGATCCAACAGGTGAGTTAGAGTTTAGCTTATAAAATATGTATTAATTCGAATCCAGTAGTTGAATGCCTGTTGAGGATGTTCTAGGAGCTAAACTATAGTTGGATCAGGTCATATTAATGTATACGTCAATAAGGTATAGTTTATACAATTCCAAGAATGGAACGATATTATTATTTCATGCGCATCACTTCAATCGTATTGCTTGAGGCAAACAGTTTGAAATATCGAATGAAATCAAATCGAGAATCAAGTAATTTTTACTGGATACATCAAAATAATAGGTAGCTAATATCATGATAGAGAATCCATTACAGATCAACTATGCAGCTTATAGTTTAACTTTTCATAAGCAAAGCTTATTAGAAACGACTACACAACGATTTCCACAATTCAAAGTTTGCAGATATATGTATATATATATATATAAATATACATTTAATTTGACTCACGCATACAACTGAAAATGCAAATAAATAGCTGACCAAACAATCAACTGAAATCTGCCAATGCCAACATCAAAACGGCAAGCTTTTAAAATATATCACAAAAGAATAATATATATATTATATATGTATATATATATATATATATATATATATATATATTAAAAATATAAATCATGTAGCAAAATATTGAGAGGTCGAAATCGTTTAGCTGCAGCATAGACATTTAGGTAATGGGGCATTACTATACTATTATATCGTCAACCCCTCTAGAAGAAAGTATCCCCCTACCCCACATCCATAGGAGAACTGAACTATTTTAATAATGTTCACGGTGCCCCCATTCAAGTATTTCCATCTGTCATCCCACACAAGAATAGCGAAAAAGTCAAGAAGATATGCTTTTAGTTTTCGATCAGTTGTATAACAAATTTGATTTGGAACTTTTATAGAAGTACTGCTAACTACGATGTGTTCTACCAAATGGTTTGAAACTTGACTAAATCTCTTGTCAGGTCGAGCGAACAAAATTGTTCATTTTTTTATTGTAAAATCCAAATGAAAAATAAATATATATACATATAAACTAAAATGAAAAAAAGCAACAACAAAATAAAATAAATAAACATGATTAGGTGTAATTTTATATAAGCGGAATATTGAAAATTTCGCTCAGTTTTAATAATTACACTAAGCTGATTTATATAAAGTAAACAAAATAAATAAATATAAAATATATGCGTTTATAAAACAAGAGCAACTGAACAGGAACTTGTAGATAATATACGATCTACATTAGTATGATATGATTAATTTATACGCGCTTACGCATAGCAACATGCATACATAATGAAAATACACACACATTTATATATATTTATATAAATACATATACCATATACATGTGTATGTACATATGTAACCATGTGAAAAACAATTATAATTTAAATGCATAAATAAAATTTACATATAACAGATATTTGATAGAAAACAACAACAAAGACGTTGCGAGATATTTTCTCTGTGTTTATTATATTATAATTATGCTATAGAAACTAAATTCAGATAAAAATCTTGAAATTTTATATGTGGACAAGAATATCCTACCAATTTAATGCTGTATAACAATATCAAATGGTATAAATAATTGTAAGTAACTTGCCGCAGCCTGATCGACTACATAAATTAATCGCCACACCTATCCAGTTAATGGGAGACATGCAAAAGATTGCCTCGAGACTGCATGAGGCTATATTGCAAATTGGGTCGAGTGAACTACGAGTGTGTTGCATGCGCTGTCCGATCCCAGCAAATGCAACGACTTGACCGACTTAAATATTCGGGAGCACGCTCAAAGGGGGCGGTGGGGCGGGTGGGTGCGTAAAGCGCCTTATACGATGTGTGTGCGCCCGCGAACAATGCGTTTTGTCTGATGATTAATTGCAACACAATCTTGGAGGCCACAGAGCCGCCGCCGTCGCTTTCCCCAAACGAGCAAACTGCGGTACATACACATACACACACACAAACGCACACATCGACATTTGCAAATGTGTGTGTCGACAGAGACAGAATGTGTGTCGGAATGGCAGGCGGATATATTATCTGTGACATGAAGCTATTAATTTTTAGCACTTGCTAACAGAATAACAAAAAAAAAAAAAAAAAAAAATTCAAATAAAAATAAAATAAAATAAAAATTGCGCATTATGAAAGCGAAAGTAAATCAATGTTTACAGTTCGAGTGTTGCAAAATATTCGAAATTAACGTTAATTGAAGTGGGGCTTGGGGTTTTAGCCGGCCGCAGTACATCCTTCAGCTGGCAGGCCCAGCCCAGCCCAGGTCGGGCCAGATCAGACCAGGCCGGGCCAGGCCCTTTGAAAGGCGTATTTGGAAAAGCGCGATTAGTGCTTTCCCTTTTGATGCAGCAGCGTTGGTGACGGATGACTGCAAATGAAACGGCTTAGACAAACGATGCAACATCAAGCCAATAAATTAATACTCTTATGCAATTTGTAAATGTAAATTTGTTTGCTGTTGGAAATGAAAAATTTAATTTTTAATTCTTCAGATTTGTTATTATTATTATTATTTTATAAATTAATTTAATATATATTTAATATTTTTTTAAAATTATTTTATTTTAATTTATTTTTATATTTTATTTTTATTTTTGTTTTATTTTCTTATATGGATAATGATTTAACTAAAATTTTAAATATTTCTATTTTTTAGGGTAGTGCACAAATTTTAAAATATTATTTATGACGAGTATAGTTTTCGCTGAGCTTCTCTGGAGAGACAGTTATGGTAGTTAGGGTACCCTTCGTCAAGTGTATGCTAGCAAAGATTTAAGGTTCGGTCAGGTGGGGATCGAAGGGGGACATAGGTAACCGCATCTCGTTTTCTGTGTTTGTAATGCGTTTTTCGCGCTTTTCATTTGCGAAGCGATTTTACTGTTTTCACCTCTTGCACAAGCTGTTTACTTTATAGCGTTGTGAAAATGTCTTCAAACTAGAAAATGGTCAGCACAGCAGCAGCAGCCGCAGCATCATCTGCTGCAGCTCTGGAACTGTGACTGGGCAGTAGAAACTTGTGCTGCGTTGTGCTGTGCTGACAGTTAACAGCTCGAGCGGCCGCTCCTGCCTACCAAAACGTTGGCTGACTAAAAAGTGAAATACATCAAAGCACGTCACATCCATCAGACATTATGAGCAGCACGAGAGCACGCCCCAGACTCGAGCTCAGAGCCAGTCTGAGCTGAACTGCTGCGGCTGACTCTGGCCGCGACTAGATACCCAGCAACGGGCTTGGGAGCGCATGAGGCATGTTTGACAACCAGGCCCAAAAGCGTCGCTAATGAATTGGAATTGTTTAAAGAGCGCGGCGAGGGGCAGCTCCAGCAACAGCTCCATCCTCCAGCCGCAGCTTTGGCCTTAGTGTCGTCTCTTGCAGTCGCTGCAATCGAAATTAATGAAAACTTTCGTTTATTTAATTGCACAGCAGCCAGACAGAGAGGGAGAGTCCATGACTACACTTGGAAAAAATGAGTTATACTTGCTATTGATTGTAGTGCTAATCAGCTGAGATTTTCTACTAATTAAAGAACAAAAAATATTAATAATAAAATTTTGAATAGCTTTACAATCACAAAAAATTATATGTATATAAATATTAAAAATATATTTCTAAATTTAAAATCAACATTTTTATTTTATTATGGATATCATGATGATGATGATGTTGATGATATTCTTATTCAACTTTTTTACTTCGTAGTTTTTCTCAGTGCATGCGTCGAGCAGCTGATGCCTAAGATATGTCTCTCAGTCTTTGGCTGGAGTCTCAGTGTTTATGGGTTATGGTTATGACCATAATGAAATCTATAGGGCAAGACATCGACAGCGGCATTTGAGTGAAAATGATTGATTGATTGATCGCTGCGTACCCTGCTGCTTTGGCTGCTATTGCTGGTGGTTGTGGTGGTGCTGGTGGTGCTGGTTGTGCTGCTTCTGCTGTTGCTGTTGCTGCTTTGTGGATCGTCATCGTCTAAACGTTGTTGCATTGTTGTCTGTGATTGCTGCGTTACTCCTTTTCGGTGTACAGAGATTTGTTGACTTGGATCAGACAATTATTATTTGTTTTCCGAGGTATTTAGTTGTTGGCAGATTTCGCTGCAATTTTGTTTATGGCTTTTAAGGTTGAAACATGATGTTGATTGAGCTGTTCGGCGCCGCCAATTGCCAATGAATGGGAACTTCAAAGACAAACGTGCTCGAAACGGTTTCCATGGGCCGCTGGGGAAAGTCGTGCGTTTCGATTGGCAAAATGCGTGCTATCCTGTATACACCTCTTGACTGTCTCTATGGAGGTATTCACGTTGAGTTGCTCATATTGATCATAGTAAGTCAAAAAATTAAATCATTTTTATTTTAAATATGATAGTACCGATATAATATAAATGAACTCCAAGGCGGAGTGCATTTTGTGGTTAGGATTGGAGTCTTCTTCATATTTAAGTTTACTGCATTCTTTTTTTAGAAGTATTATTTTTGCATTCAATTCAACTTATTCGCTGATGACTCGTATATTGTATATATATCTTCTCCTAAAAAGATATAAATAATTATATATTAATATATTTCTTTTTTTTTTTTTTAATTTTTATATAACATTATCTTTTCTAGCTTTATTCACTGAGATCTGCATTTGTCTTCCATCCTCAAAAATAAAATTTTTAAAAAAGTTTGTTGGTTTGCTTTTATTATTTTTACATAATATCAGATTTTTGTAGCTGCAGTATGTACATATTCAGTTGCCTGTGCTCTTTATTCGCTTTGTCATATCTTATCCAACTAACCCATTTCAGCTTTCTATTACATTTTATAGCACTTTCGAGCTGCTGATCGTAGCCAATTGATTTCTTTATTATAATAAAGTTTATGCATTTCTTGTTCGGTAGCAGCATTTGATTATCTAAAGCATTCACTTTGCCTGGGCGAACATTTTCAACTTTGACCACAAAAGTGAATATGTTGTTGGGGATATGAATGTGGTTAACAACTGGCGGATAAGCTCGGATGCACATGTCAACGCCACTTGCGACTGGAGACACCGATTGCCCCCCTGCTCCCTGTACCCTGCTCCATGTGTCCCATGGGACGGTGGTCCAGTTCGGAAAACGGGTCAACATTGCAACAGCTCGTAGTTCTGCTCACATTTGGGCCGACACTGCTGACCAACTTGCAGCACAATGCGCCAGCAGCAACAACAACAACGACAACAACATCAGCAAATGCAATAACTAGCCAAATAGAGACGCTGGACATTTTGTGAGTGCAGAACGGAACGCCTTTATTATAAGTATGACAAAAAGAGAAGCATGTAGGAGTTATATGCAGCAATACGAGTCCATGCCCCATGCGATAACCTAAAAAAGAAAAATGCTCCAACACATTTTTTTCTCTTCCTCATCTAATTTTCTTTTTTTTTTTTTCTAACTAAAACATTTGGCAGACAAGGCGCTGTAGTGCTGTATAATGGAATAGAATGGGTTGGTTGAGGCTTTGCCACAAAGAAACGGTGAACACACCTTAAAAATGTCAAGGAGGAGGCAGAGGTAAAACATTTGCCAGGTTTCTAATTGCAGACTGGACAGCGTTAAGACATGAAGCCGTCTGTGACGGATTTGGGCAACTGGAAGGCATATGTGACCGTGACCATGGCCAATAAATGAGGTAGCTGTAGTAGCCGGACTGTTTGCTGACGACGCTGATGAGTTGTACCAGACAGCGCTCCGTTAGCTAAAGAATCAATTTTCCTGTAGCTTACCTTGTCCACATTATGCCCGCTGTCCACGTAGGTGTGGCACTGCCGTAACACATACATACGTACATACATACATACAACCACAACAACGTGTGCATACATACACCACCTTTGACTGCCACCAAAGCAGGGGCCCGGCGACGGAGGCGGCGCCTTGCATGTCCGCTCGGCCACTTGCAGCGGTCCATTATGCAATGTCACGATTCGCGGGCGCGTATAATGAACTTTTGATGCTGTTACAGCCACATGCTCAGACTAGGCCTATCCACAGTCATGGTCATACATATAGCTCATTTGTGAGCAGCAGCAATAACAACAGCAATAGGCCAAGCCGCACAAGCTCCATTAGAGATGAGCGCTTCGTGCGTGAGCAAAACAAACAGTTAACAGAAAGATTTATTCCATTTGCATTTTGTAATAGCTGTATTCCTATCGGAATAGTCTTAATATTATTTTTAATAATGATACTCTGAGCATAATTTTATTTATATAATATAAATAAATTATCTGTAAATAATTAAAAAATATCAAATATTAGATCCTCAAATGTACTTTTTATTTTTATACAAAATGACAGATAAATCAATTCAAATTATTGTAACATTATTTTGATAAAATATTTAATTATTCCTTTCAATTTATAATTGGAGTATTAATAACTCTACTATTTATTCTTGAGATAAAAATTCAGCTTTCAAAAAAACATTAAACTTGACTGTTATGGATATACAAAATTTCATTTCTTGCAAGCATGATTTATTTATTAATGAAATATCACGTAAACATCTCTAGCTTGCTATAAATTCACACACAAACACACACACACACACATAGGTAGCTTGCATATGGTTTGAAACACGAGCAGTGTTGGTAATTGCTTTATAAACGTTTTCTTTATTTTTGTTTTTCGCTTGCTGTTGTTGTAAATTTGGTAGTTTGTTTTTATTGCACCTCGCTTTGGGTGGCATTGAACCGCACCGGTTCGCGGCCCTCGCCCTAGCCGTTAATGCGCCAAAAAGCCCCAAAAGCTGGGCTCGGCGCATTGACTTGGTTGCTGGACTTTGCTGAGTGACCATGCCTTGGCTTAATATGGAAGGGCCAATTCTTTGCTTTCACATATTTTCTGCCCTGTGTTTGACTTTTATTTCTTTTGGTTTCTGGCATTCTTTTGTGTGTGTGTGTGAATTTTTTTTTTTTTTTTTTTTGGTAATTGCGTGGAAGCCGCTGATTAAGCCCAAC
This sequence comes from Drosophila arizonae, assembly GCF_054131065.1. NCBI lineage: Eukaryota > Metazoa > Arthropoda > Insecta > Diptera > Drosophilidae > Drosophila > Drosophila arizonae. The sequence goes on along the minus strand of NC_142922.1, from coordinate 14,359,881 downwards.
ACCGCAACATTCAAAAAAACGTGCCACATTTGGCAACTTGCTAAGCCTCTCCCTGTCCGTGGCCCTTTGCACAGCCTCAGATGCCCATCCTGATTGTCCTCGTCGTCGGCGACGTTGTTCTTGTTGTTGCTGGCGTTGTTGCTTTTGATTGGCGTTTGCTGATTTCCTTTTTACTGACAACATAATATTAAAGCCAATTAAGCCTAAATTTATGCGTACAGCCAACTGCCAACTGGCAACTGCCAACTGGACCTTCTCTTTGGCCGCAATTATTGGGCCCGGTCACTCGGACCCGGCATTTTAACTGCCCAAAGTAAACATTTCCTTGTTCTCGGCATATTTTGGGCGCATTTCTTAAATGTGTCTTGCCCACCGACTTTTTTCTCTGCTCTTTTACCTGTTCGCCCGCTTGTTGCTGCTTTTGGGGCAAACATAACTGCAGTTTGCGGCAACATGTTAATTTCTTCATTGCCAACACGCTGGACAGATATATGTAAATTTTTAATTTATTTTTAAGAGGGCACTGCATTCTTTTAGTTTTTTTTTGGGGGGTAAAATGTACTTTTTTTTTTTTTAGCCCATTATATATAAATTTTTTTTTTAACCAATTAAAAAGTGTATATTTATACTTTAATGGAATTTGTTTTATTTTACCTATTTATAAAAATTGAATGTATTTAAAGTATTCCCCCAACATCCAGTGATTCTGCGGTATTTCTCACTTTTTATGTATATGAATTGATTTATTTAATTAAAACTCACGTATTAAATAATAAATAATAAAACTAATATTTCCATATACACATATAATGATAAGAAACATTTTACATATAATATTCATACTTGTAGTTGATGGTTTAAAATCAAATTAGAAAGATAAACTAGCAGCTCATAGCGCACAGTTAATTTAATTTGTTAATAAGGCACTAATCCAACATTAATAAAAAACACTTGCAACGAGCTGCAGGCATGCCGCATGTGGCAACGAAGCATGCCACGAGCACATCCCATGGCCATCAATGATTCCACATTCCCATGCACCTGTATATAGGCCACCTCGTATTGAATTTCAAAGCCAACAATAACAGCAGCAGCAGCAGCAGCAGCAGCAGCAGCAGCAGCATCAGCAGCAGCAATATAATCGGACATTGAGACAATGGACAGAAAATATGCATACGATGGAGTTTTACCACCCGTGAGTTGCAGGCGAAGCAGAAGTGTGGATGCCCCGTGAAGAGGCCACTGCCACCGTTACAATAACAGCAGCCAAAACAACTGCAGCAACAGCAATCGCTGAGGTGTCTACTCATGCAACATTGCTATTAATTAAATTTTATTTTAAAATAATTGTTTTTAATTAATTTTTAAGGCTTTTGCGCAAATTCATGCAGCAAATGAATGCTCAGGTGCATGGCTGTCGATGTGAATGTGGACGTATGTACATTCATTTGGCTGTTGATTCATTTGGAGTGTGCCTTATGCTCATGCAATCGTTCAATCATTTTAATATGTGTGTATGTGTGCGTGTGTGTGTTTCAGTCGATTTCTACGTTTTACGAATTTATCAGCGTCAAAGTCAGAGGCTAATGAAAAGCGCTTTTCCAAATGCAACGCTCTGGGGTGCATTCAACCCAGCTCGGCCAGTGATATAACCAATGACAGGACTGCCCAAATAATTGGAGCATGCGAGTGCCACTCAGAGGTGCACCGCAGCGTTGCACCAATTTCTAAATGCACACTGCACCATGCTGTATGCTGCATGATGCATGCTGCAAGCCCGCCTTCCTGTTAGCTAACTGTTTGTTCTCTTCTTGTTTATTTTGATTTTTTTCTCTTCTTTTAGTTTTTGCCCCAAAATGTGAGCAAACTCATACATAAACATAAACATGCACCATGTCCAACTTTGGGACGTAGCTCAGGAACATCTTTTGTTTTGGCATTTACTGTTTTTTGTTTTTTTTTTTTTTTTTATAGTTTTGGCTTTAAGTTAATTTTGTGTGTGTGTGTGTTTTTTGACTGTTTGGGTTGCGTGCAAAGTGCGATGATCTTGCGGTGAAATTTTGTGCTCAAGCGGTTAAATTGGTCAGTGAGCAAAAATGCACAAAAGGCAGCAGCAGCAACTACAACAACAACAACAACAAACAAATGAAATAAAATCACTTGCTCGAAATGTGCTTGATTAAAAGGCCGTAGCTGCAGCCACGTTCGCATTGGAATTTAATGCACATATGTATGTATGTATGTATGTATGTACATACCGCCTTTGGTGTGGCTGGCGGGTCCGCTTTTAAGGCTCGGGAGAAAGGTTGATGTGAAATATCACTTCAGATTTGAGTATCACCAACAGCAACAGCAACTGCATCGGCAACTGTAGCTGTAGTTGCATGACCATCTGCATCAGCATCAGCATCAGCATCATCTTCATTCGCTGCCGTCCCTTCTGCACTTTCTTTCTGGCCGCTGCATTTGCTCAATTTAATGTGGCACCAATTATTGCGAACCCATCCATTAACTGACCAGTTATCCCTCATTTTGAGATCGCTTATCGCAGCCCACAAATCCTCATTCCTCGCATTTTGCCCTTTTCATAACCTGTGCTACTTTTCTCCATATTCCTCTCCCAAATTGGGGTCACGCATGCCGGCGTGTCGAAAGGCCGCCGGCTGATGGGCGGAAACTTGACAATGAGCGAGATAACAAATGCGACAAGACGCAGGAGCAATTTGATTTCACATAATTAGTGGCTTACATATAAAAAGAAAAATTTTGTAGCTTTCATCTGAGAAGCAACTACTAGAGAGTAAATATAATATCAAAATCGCATCTACGGAACAAAAATAAAATAAAATAAAGTTCGAATATTATGTTCTTATTAGTATATAATATTAATTATTGATAGGTGCTACAGAAAAGGTGTTAAGTACACGAATGCAAACATGCTACAATGTTAGCGACTCCTCTTGCAGTTAATAGCTTGATTTGTTCCGCTGGGCAGTCACTGGAAGAAGCAGAGCTCCGCCTTTCACCTCCATCAAAACTGGCTAGTCCATAAATCTTGTGGATCTGTAAACCTAATCGCAATACGGTGAATACAGCGTGCGACAAATGTATTTTGATTGCAGCAGCAACCACTTGGGTGCAACAAAGCTGCAAGTGCAGCCACTTGTGGCCACCCAACTACGCAGCTCCGTTGGTTGGCTCTGGGCTAAAGTCTATAGTCAGATTGTAGCCATTGCGGCCAGATATAGAAAATTTATTGTGTGTTAGCGTTGGCACGAGTTGGCTTTTTGTTTCATACCCTAGACTCATGGAGTATGGGTCTTCAGGGTATAACGTTTTTGTGCAAATCTATGAAGGAGGCAGAGAATGCATAGCCGATCCCAAACGTAATCGGAATAAACAGGCTAGTCAATCTCTCTATCCATCGGTCTGAATAGCTCGATAATCAAATATTCTCAAAAGTAACGAAATGTGGAGCTCAGGGTATATCCTAGTCCTAGTTCTTTCGACTACTTCACTCTTACTTGCTTTGCTGAGCCTTTTTCTTCGGCATATTGAGGCTTTGGTGCTGCTGCGGTTGAATTTGTGACACGACCTTTAACGAGATTTTTCCACTTGGCGCATCAACACGCGACTCTTGAGCGTGCTGCGCGCAGGCAGCGAGTTGCAAGTCAATGTTGGCGTCACATCGATTTGTACCAACACATGTAGATGTTGCAGCTTCAACAGCAACAGCAGCTACAACCGCAACAACAACAACAGCAGCTACAACAATAAACAAACATTTGTTGGAGAATTAGCAAGCGACAGCAGCTAGAGACGAGTCTCAAACACAAAATGATGTTTGTCTGCGAGTCTGTGTATATAGCAATATCTTAACCAACTTCATTATTCGTTTTGCTAACTAATGATGAGAGTGAGCAGTGGAGCCGTAGCCTGTGGGCTGGGGGCTGGAGCAAGGGTAGCATCATCATCATCAAACGTCATTTGCGGCTGCTGCTGGCATTGCATGCACATTGAATTCCAATTGGGTTTGGCAGTGTGGCGTAAACTTAATTGTCAAGGTTCGTTAGTTTTTTTTATTCCTCGAACCCATAGAGAACAAGTGAGAATGGGTACTATGGCTATGGGCAAGCTTATGTAACAGGCAAATGAAAACTTATACGACCTCATGCTAATTAATATTCTATATTATATTATAATATATTAATATGCTATGTCAACTTAGTGTGCAAGTCTATAAATTTAATAATATATTTATAGCATATATTTATGACAAACAGAAAACATTAATAAATATAATACTAATAAATATGAATAAAATTATTTTAAAGATAAATATACTATAATCAAATTTTATTAAACTGCCTCAAATCTGTTCTATATTTGAATGCTCAACATAAGCATGTGTTATCTTATAAAGGGTATTCGTAAACCGCACACGTCAAACTGGAAAACTCTTAGTTGTCGTTCTTTATTGGCGTCGCTGTTGCTGCTGCTCTTGCTGCTAATGTTTGTTTCTAATGGTCGTTTTGAGTAAGTGCGCCAATGCCCAGACCCAATCCCAATCCCAGTCACAGTGGCAGTCTAAAGAGCGAGTGCCTCAGCTGCCAAGGAATTCTCAATATTTCCATTACTTTGTGGTCCACGTCTGGGATTTCTTGCGTTCTGCGTTCTGCTGCTGCTGCTGCGGCTCCGACTGCGACTGCGGCTGCGGCTGCAGCTTTAGCCAGGTCTCTGTCGCCTCTCTTTTGGATAACTATTTAATTCACATTGGTGGAAACTTGATTGTACTGTTGCTCCAGCCAAGCACAAAATGAGAAGCAGCAAAACGAGCCGAACGTCGACGTCGGCGTCGATGCCTGCATTGACGTCGCTGCTGTACAAAGATTTTTCACATTTCAAATGCGCTACTTGATTAATATATAGGCTATAGAAGACAGCGAATTAAATTTGTTATACAGAAATGCCAGAGCATATTACTAATAAACTACTAATTTTTATCGATCTGATCGATTTATAATTACAGCACTTGAGCATTTTGATTAATTAATTTTAGGTTAAGTTAATTATGAGAATTCAGCATTTAAATATTGATTTTATTTTTATTGATCATTCATTTAGACAAGAATATAAATTTAAAATTTTGTATAACTTACTTTGAACATTTGTTTTATTTATTATTATTATTTTTTTTTAGCTTGTCATTAGACACCATTCAGTAAAAATTGTAAAGTTTACTTCGAGTACGCAGTATCACGTAATATTTTCCCACGTTCATTTTCAGTCGAGAGTCTTGAGCTGTGGGTGCCAAACTGGCGTGACTTTCTTTTGCCATTACTGATTGATCTGTGGCCAAAAGCACTTAGTCCATTTGTTATCAGTCGATTTGGGAGTCAAACTGTGGCTTTCTATTCATTAGTAGATCGCAGTGTAACGCCGTAGTCCATCTCGTAGCGTATAGCGCAATGCAGGCAACTGGGCCATAAATTTTTTGCACACTGCTCACATTTGAAGATTGTGAGTAAGTGAGTTGTGGATGCAATGCGGATCGCCGCTGCTGCTGCTGCTGCTGCTCCGATGGCGTCGGCTGATTTTCAGTTGAAATGTGTGTTGATCAATGCTGATCGAGTTAGTTTTGTCAAGATCTCGTCTAGGCCAAGTGCGACCGGCCAGTGGCAGATCTGAGAACAACAATTGAATAACAGAACATCGCTCGAGCATCCAAAAGGATCCAGCTGGATTCTGTGAGCCCCCTTTTCTAGTGCAATACCAATATAGAGTAGAGTGTCGAGTGTAACGGTAACGGTTACGGTAACGGAAGTGTGTGCTCCTCGTAATGTGATTAACTAACAAACTGACCGCATTACCACTCGGCGGCACCTGCACCGATTGCAGCATTGAGTCGCCACTCCATGTTCACGAACATCATCAGTTTGTGGTATGTACACAAGGCGCTGATCGGGATTCAAGTTTCGGGATTCGGGACTCGGTCTGTCTGTTGTATTTGCTTTTGCTATTTGGTTTTTTTTCTCTGTGTTATTTGTTGCCCCATTCGCTGGTACGCATATTTAAAGTTTGATATCAATCTTTCGCAGGAATGAGCAATGACACTTAATGGCATTTTAGCTGCAAGTCTCCAACTCCAGCTCAGTTCCCAGTTGCCAGTTCCCAGTTTATGGCCATCTCGACAGCGTCGCCTTGTTAAGTGTAAACGTTAAGTGCCTTGTTATTTAATTCTCTGCTTTTATCTTTTTCGTACATTTTCCCGCTCTAATTCGACTTGCTGTTCAAGGAAAAAATAAGATGCTTTTACCCCAGTGCTGATCTTGTCGTGTTCGTCTCCAACCAACTTCGACTTCCACTTCGACTTCGTCTGCCTTTGCAGTCTCTGGTTGACTGCCTCTGCCTGGGCGTCTCAGACTCAGTCACAGTCTCGGTCTCAGTCTGTCGCAGTTGGAGCTCTGTGGGCTCGGTCCATTATCACACGCGACATTAAGTGCAGCCATAATGTAATCGAGCATTTTCTTTAATTTACAGTTAATTGAGTCTTATAGGGTAATTATGCAGTAGTCGGGAATCGTCACCGGATCGCTGTCCCTTGCCTGGTCCTCAACTTTGGCATGCACCTCTTAATTGCAGAATGCACATAAAACCTGAGGCGAATGCATCATGTGGCGTGTATGTAAATCAATCAAAGTGCTTTACTTTAAGGCTTAATTAAGGCACGCGGGATGTGAAATTGCCGGTCCAAGCCAGACCGGAAAAACTACATAGGCATAAGCATGGGCATTATAAGTACACAAGTTAGCCGGCGCGTATGGCCCGAAGCATGTGGCTAACAAATTGCAATTGATGTGATAAGCCAGCCACTGACAATAAACGAAATGCACAATCAATCAGAAGACAACCATCGTACGAGAGCCACACACAAAAACGTGCGCCAAATCGTTGCCCAGATAAACCAACCCAACCAACCACATGGATCTAACCGGTCATCCAATCCACTAGCCAGTCAGCTAGCCAGCTAGCCAGCTAGCCGGCCAGTCAGCCACTCACCCATTCAGGCAGTCGGCATGCTCAGCTCGGTGCGTCTACTAAATAGAGTTGGTTGAGGTATGATAGAGCTCGCAATTTCTGTGGTGCTGCAGCTGTGGCAGTTAGAGAATCGGGCGTTGCCTGGTAACCACTGATTTCCGTAGCTGATGCTGCAAGTGTCTGAGAAACCGTTAACAATCATTAGCAATGAAATCAATTGGCCCATATCGAAATAGGTGTAGATGAGTATTGTTTGTGTGAGTGTCTGCATGTGTGTGTGTGTGGGGCTTTTCGCAGTAACCACACACTTAACAGGAAGTTCAACAAGTTAAGATCTCTGTGTTTTTCCAACTAATCAGCTTGACTTCAATACGTATATTTATATGGCCAACGAGATGACTTGATGCTGCATTGGTTCCTATTCGGTATTAAGTGATCAAAGTTAATCTGTCAGAAAGAGTTGAGGGTTTTTATTGCATTTGAGTTGAATAACTGCATCATATATTTTAATCAAATAACATTCTCTCAGCACTTTGCATTTGTTAGAAAGTGAAATGCCCAAGTCAACCCAAAAAAGCTAAGGTTTCGCTCGTTACTGAAAACTATTTGGAAATATAATTGAAGAAGATTTAAGGAAATGCGATTCACTTAATCATGGTTCATATATTTTTTGTAAGGCTGAGGGCAATCAATCAGCTGTTTAGAAATTGATTGGAATATAACTGCCTTGTTGATGTCAGAGATGGACAGTCGGCTAAAGATACGTCTGATTTTGATGCTATGCAATGCCAGCTTCGATCACAATAATTAGATGCAATTTACAAACTCTGATTACTTATGCTAATGCCGGCAGAGATAGAGGTGGACGCTTTGGCTTTGCCAAGTGGCGCGTCTAAATTTTGCAATTGTGGTGGCCACTGCTGTGGCTGCTACTGCTATTGCTACTGGTGCAGCCATTGCAGCTGCTGGCCAACTGACTACCCACTGATTATCTTCAAGAGCGTGGCGACTGCGCCGCCAGCATCCACTAAAACTGTTTGTCTATGCGCAATGCGAAATGATTTGCAGAACGAATTGCGCTGGAAGGAAATTGCGTGCAATAAAAGATAGATATGTTTGCGGGTAGCTATCAACGGTTGATCATTAGAGAAATATTCGACAGGCGGCAGACGACGACGGCGGCAGCATTCAACGGTCGATGCGAGCACGAAGTGGTATAAATATTGGCATACGTTCGCTTATCTTGGCCAATTTATTGCCGCTTTTCCCCAAATGACTCAATACCCATACGATGACTGTGCTGTGCTGTGCTGGCGTCGAACTAGTTCTGCACGCACGCACGCACTTGCCACGAAAATTAATGTAATTCTCAATTACCAAACAAGTTATGCCACAAATTAAAATTATGCAAAGATCTGCAGAAACTGGCTGCCACAGAGAGTAAAACGAGAGAGCTCTTCTCCAAACATATATCTTCTTCTGTGCCTCTAACTGCACTTTGAGCTCTGGTCCGGACAGGTGCAATGCGAAGGATTCGTTTACAGCTGCGAAAAAGGGCGTGAACGTGGGGCGCCACCCAAATTAGGCGCACCTGTTGCATGCCCGAGACGAGACAAAGTCGTTTTCAATGTTATTAATTAACTGCAATTCGATTTGTGGCCACACTTGGGGGCTGGTTATGGCACTCGATTGTTGGCTCTGGGCCAACGTGCCGGCCCGTATCTGTGTCTCCGGTAATCATATTCGCCAACGTTTGGCAAGTACATGGAGAACCGCTGCCGCTTCTGTCAGGTCGCCTGTTCACCTGGTCGCAACCAGTCGCAAGGCATGGCAAAAATTGTTGTTCGCGTTTGTTTTTGTTATTTTTGCTTCTTCTGTATTTTCGGAGGCAAATACCAAACACGTTTCGTGGAACAAGTTCAGGTGCTGGACTCCAGCTTTAACTCCAACTCCAGCTCGAGCTCGGACTTGGACATAGCACATTTTGCCTCATTTCATTGCTGACTGCCTGGCATAGTATGGAGTATTGAGTATGGAGTAACATGTCTCAAGACTTGTTCCACCCTTTTTTTTCTAGCTCAGCAAAGACGACAACGCGACAGCAACAGCAACAACAACAGCAACAGCAATAGCACGTGAGCGTGGACTATACGTCCGTTAAACTGCTTTGGGCCATTGTCCAACTTATAGCTGCTTAGCATTGGGTCAACTGAAGTTGTTAGATTTGGAGCGCGCAAAATGGGACCACGCACCAGACAGATCCTAAAGCCGCGGCTTATTTAAATAAAGGTGTTCGCTGACGGTCGTTGCCAGGCGGCTGCCAAGACAGGTGCTTGTTAAGATTGTTACCAAGCAAATAGCAGATAGACAGATATGAAATACCTGCTCTTCATACCACATCGTACATGAACCGCGGTGTTCATTCAGTTCTATGATTTTGTTGTTGGTATTTTTTTTGGCTTTGCTTTGCTTTGCATTGCCCTTGGGCAAACGGCTCTTTTAATAGAAATAGATGAGGCTGCAAGTGAAAAGCTTTCAACTTTAATTGCGAGACTAAGCATTTAAGCTGATTCTGCTGCTACTTCGGTTTCTGCTATGCGAACGTGTTAAGCAAATTATATTTAATATTATCCGTTTGTTTGCTCTCTACGCATTTCACGAAACAATAAAGAAAATAATTTTTTTGTACATTTTGATGAGATTCCGAAAATTGCTTTTTTTTCGTTATACGTGATCAAAAAGTTGCCAGGAAAGTCGGGTAATTCTATTCGACTAAAGGCTACCCTGTGTCCAGTTTGCGAACGTGTATGAGCGCGTCGATCACAGAAGATATGAGAGCTCTATGTATTTCCACTAAGTGTTTCTTCTATTCCTCTCATTTCTTCAAAGATTGTATATCGTCTGAGTATTTAGTCTATTAGTCTAAGTCTTTAATGCTTAACTGGATGACCACATACCCCCACCGGACCTGGGCGACTGAAGAAATGCTTTAGCTGCTGCCCTATATATAGGGCGACTTTCACTCAAACCCTAAGTCGCACTCAAATGCTGAGCTCAACACCAGGTAGGAGTCAATTTATAAGGGACCAATGGGAGTGCTCTCTGCTGCGTCAAGCATTCTAACTTCGTTATCTTCATAGGGGTCGTTGTAGTCGATCTTTAAGGGACCGATGGGAGCACTCTCTGCTGCTGCAAGTACTCTAGCTTCTTGAAGTATTCTAAATATTCGGTTTAAGCTTTTGAAGATAGTTAAAACCTAAAAAGGAAAATTATTCATTCAAATAACATAAATAATGTATATGAATAAAATCACTACTTTTATTGTTCATTTAAATTCATTCTATGATTCTTAATAATTTATAGCCCCTATGGCAATGGACTTTAGTTTTATACCATATATGGTTGCTCATCTATTTAAAAAGTACTATATAAGCAACTTCTTGCAAATAAATTGCCCTTGATCGAGTTAAGTACAAAATTTAATAAATAAATACAAAGTTATATTGGAAAGCTGTTGAGATGAGTTGTTGAATGTG